>NC_091217.1:26188736-26278736 GCF_040958095.1 Procambarus clarkii | reverse complement strand
CTCCACAGCTTGCACCGCCCATTTGAGACAGCGTCTGGACCTGTTAAAATAATGCATAAGCTGTAAGGTAATAGAGAATAATATATATCTTTCAATCTCAACATTAGATTTTCTAATTTCCAACTGTATTAAATAAATAGCATTAAAATATTTTCCTTCTTAACTATTACAAAAATCAACGAATTTGAGTAACTTTTGCTTTTGTTTTATTTGTACCTTAAACATAACACTGAACAATCAATTATGTGCCACCCCACCTTCCTTCATCTGCAAAAAAACTAATCAAAAGACATATGTACAAGGCTAAAAAAATTCAGCAACACTTACCATACTCAGGCTAAAAGAATTAAGCAACACTTACCATACTCTTTTTATATTCACTGTTAACTTTTAGCTCATGTGACAGACTTTCCACCTGCTCAACAGTTTCAAGTGGGGATGGAAGAATGTCTTCCAGGATTGGTATATCTCCATGTGTTTTTGACATATGGGTTTCCGTCATTTTGACAATATTCAGGATATCCCCTGATAAAAATGTCAATTTTGATAATTCCTTCATTATGTATTCCATTTTTTCTGTTACTGCAAAAAAATAATTCATCAACAGCATTGTGTGTAACACCATTCTTGTTTACCCACTGAATTAATAAATTCTGTGGGTAAACAAGTGAATGATGATTATCATGGTCATCATTCTCCTCCTCACTTTGAGAATTAGATAATACATCATGAATATCAGTAAGATTCATGTGTAAATCATCAATTTCAGAGCCTAATCCATACTCTTGATTTGACTCGGCTTCAAAAGAACTAATGTCATTGTCTGACGACTCAATCTCTGAACTTGATGCTGCCTCAGTAAGATTAATGGGTTCACTAGTGTGTACAGCTGTATTTGGATGCATTTTGTGTATACGTTTTAGCCTTCTTGATACTTGCATCCATCTGTTGTTGTATTGGAGTCGCTTTTTTCGCTTATACTCGTACATTCTGTTAAAGAGTGTCAAATTTCTACATTAGACTACCATATTACCTATATTATTGTTAATAATGTATTGACAGATGCAATATGTATTAAAATTCTAAAAATAAGTCATTCATTATATACAATGTGTGATAATTAAAGCTGGTGCATATAACATCCTTGTCAGGCACATGCAAAAGTGAACACTTCCAGAATTGGAGACATGCAGAAATGTAACATATGGAAATAGAGGCATGCCAAAACAACGACATGCATAAATTCAAATTCTTATCGAAATAATTTCTAGTGATTATTATATAAATTATTCCATCAGTACTAGATCAAATATTCAATACCATCCTCCTATTGGAAAGAGTAATCATGTCCTGTTGGACATTAATTATATGTTGAGATATAATCTAAAAGAAAATAGGGACATTGAAATTGTTGTTAAACTCTATTTCAATAAAGGACACTATAGGGAACCTAGAACCCTGTATTACAAGTGTAAGTGATAATTTTGGAAAATTTAATTAAAGCTAATTGTGTAGGACACCTGGAGATATGGTGCCCATATCTAAAGAATCACATCAACTGGTAAAGGTATAGACTTGCCAATAAGTGGCTCCCAGGTTAGAGGCATAAAATGCCAAAACTAGATGGTAGAATAAAAAGAAGATATTGTAAAAGGTAACCAAACAAAGATGCCACAGAAATATTAGAAAATTAACTTTCGCAAGCAGCGTGGTAGACATGGTTGGAACAAGTTAGGTGAGAGGGTGGTGGAGGCCAAAACCATAATCATAATCATCTGTATCAAACCTTATTACAGGTAAAACCAGTAGGCAGTCTACTGTATTTTATCAAACCGTTATTAGTATAATAGATCTCGTAATAATTTTGCAAAAATAATGGCATTTACTATTTTTAAAAGATTATTAGCAAATTTACAGAAATGGTGCATTCGGAAGACAAAACCAATTTTTCACTTTTGACAATTGAGCACCTGCTACATCCAGATTCTAGGGAGGAAAGGAAGGACGATCTTACTGGATCCCATAGCCTCTCCGAGGCACAAACCAGGCTTTTACATAACCCCCCCCCCCCCTGCACCTGAGCTTTTTAAAATAGTAAATGCCATTATTTTTGCAAAATTATTACGAGATCTATTATACTAATAACGGTAAATAAATAATAAATAGTAAATAAATCAATACTTACTAAATATTGTCTATTATGTAGCAAAGAAGCAGGTCTACGGAAGGCTTTTCTGTTGAGTTCGAAGCCCAGATTACTCGTGGTCTCTGAAATAAGTTAAGATTATAAGTATAAAATTTATAAAAACAAATAATAAATCCGGTATTGCTCAATTTCAGATGCAGACGTACTGAATGATATATCAGACTGTCAGCATGGTATTCGATCTGGAAGGTCCAGTGTAACGAATTTGCTCAGTTTCTATGATCGAGCCACAGAGATCTATAAAGAATTCTGATCAAGAAAGAGATCTAGGGGTGGTTTTAGATAGAAAACTATAACCTGAGGATCATATTAAGAACATTCTGCGAGGGGGCCTATGCTACACTTTTTAACTTTAGAATTGCTTTTAAATACATAGGTCAAAAAGTTTTAAAAGTTTTTTAAACCTCTCGTGTATCATGAGTGTGTTAAAGCTTCAGATGGTGCATTCAGATGATGAATATTACCTAGTTCCTTCATCTGGGAAGAATGAACACTTATTGGTGCATTCGGATGATAAAAACTAACTACTGTAGTTCAATTGATCAACAGACTGTATATCATATGCAGACTGTATGTGGATCTGCGGGCCACTCCAAACAACAGCCTGGTGGACCAAGCTCCACCAGGCCTAAAGCACAAAGTGATATAGATGTGATAGAGAAACTAGGTCAAATGGAGGAGTAGGTCTGTATATTAAACAGCACCTGACGTGCACAGAGCTACTAAACTCAATGTGGTGGTAGAGTGGTGGGGGGGGGGGAAACATTGCAGAAAAAAACAAATACAATTTGGTCAACAAAACAGCATTGTTTAAAATAGAAGACATGGGTTGTCATTTTGGGGGTAAGGTAGGTTACATTGAGTTAATTAGTTAGTACTTAGTTTTTATCTTAAACTGGTTGGGAGAGGTACAGTGTTGCTGTGCTGGTGAAAGAACACCTAAAGGTAAATTAAATAATGATTGCGAATCCACAAGAAGTTGACATAATATCGCTAGAGATCTGCAATCAGGATGATAAACTTTCCTTAAAGAATTTGACAAACACTTGCTGATAGGACATGAAGTAAATGAAATGTATGTCAAGTTTTGTGAAATATATGATAAAAGCACAACAAAATTTGTACCAAAGGAGAGATGCAGAACTAGGAAAAGGGGTTTGTTCAACAGAAATTGCGAGAGGGCCTGAGACCCAAACACACACAAATGGAATCAATATATAGCAAGAGGCCAAACCCCCAAACATACAAGCGATGCAAAGATGCGAGAAACAGCAGCAGCATTAAGGAGAGGGACTTAAGGACCATAAATAAAGTGTGAAAATAAACTCGAGTAAATTTTTTTAACTACTCTCGACAGTGAAGAAAAACAAATATTCAGACGATTTGTGTTAGAATCATTAATCTTACACTTTCGGTCATATTCAACAACACAAATACATACACACACATTCCTGTTGCTGTAGCAAGTGAAGAATTACACACACAGATCACAATAACGTGATGCATCAAATGAACAAATCCACAAGGGCCGTGACGAGGATTCGAACCTGCGTCCGGGAGCATCCCAGACACTGCCTTAATCGACTGAGCTACAACAGGGTAAAAGGGTTGAAACCGAAGTTCTACTGAACTTACTGGATCCCATAGCCTCTCCGAGGCACAAACCAGGCTTTTACACAACCCCCCCCCCCCCTGCACCCGAGCTATGTCAACAGGCCGTTCTCCCTCTTCGCCCTTCCGAATGCACCATATCAGTAAATTTTTTAATAATCTTTTAAAAATAGTAAATGCCACTATTTTTGCAAAATTATTACGAGATCTATTATTCTATAGAATAATGCATATAAATGCATATATGCATATAAATACAAAACATAAATACAAAACAAGTAAATGTAAATAATTTTACCTTGCACCTAGATCCACCAAGCCTGTATGGCGCGCGTTTCAGTACTTCGGAAATCTAGAACTATCTTGAATCTCTAATCTGCAATGAAACAATACATATTATTGCACTTACCAAAACATGGATGAATGTAGAAAATACAGAACTATTAGCTGAATATCAAATAAATGGATTTAATCTATTTCACACAGATAGATATATTAGACCGTGTATATTAGGTAATACCTAACATACACGCCTCCACACACACTACATTTGAAATGTAGTCTCAAAAAGACTACATTTCAACAGCAAAGATTACTCCATAAAAAAATAATTAAATTATTGACCAACATGAGAGAGGGTTAGCCAACATGAGAGGGTTGTGTTGATTGCCTGAAAATATTTAAATTGTTTAATGTATTGAATGGCATTTTTCAAGTTACAACATTTTTTAAATTACTGAACTAGGTTCTAGGCTTTGCTAGGCTTAATTCAATTATTACAGATAAGCCTAACCTAGCCTAGAACCCAGTGGGTTTTCTTCCTATTGGGGAGTGTTTTACATGCCTCGCCTCCACATACACACTAGCACAGCCAGGCCTCGCCTCCACATACACACTAGCACAGCCAGGCCTCGCCTCCACATACACACTAGCACAGCCAGGCCTCGCCTCCACATACACACTAGCACAGCCAGGCCTCGCCTCCACATACACACTAGCACAGCCAGGCCTCGCCTCCACATACACACTAGCACAGCCAGGCCTCGCCTCCACATACACACTAGCACAGCCAGGCCTCGCCTCCACATACACACTAGCACAGCCAGGCCTCGCCTCCACATACACACTAGCACAGCCAGGCCTCGCCTCCACATACACCAGTACAGCCAGGCCTCGCCTCCACATACACACTAGCACAGCCAGGCCTCGCCTCCACATACACACTAGCACAGCCAGGCCTCGCCTCCACATACACACTAGCACAGCCAGGCCTCGCCTCCACATACACACTAGCACAGCCAGGCCTCGCCTCCACATACACCAGCACTGCCAGGCCTCGCCTCCACATACACCAGCACTGCCAGGCCTCGCCTCCACATACTCACCAGCACAGCCAGGCCTCGCCTCCACATACACCAGCACTGCCAGGCCTCGCCTCCACATACACCAGCACTGCCAGGCCTCGCCTCCACATTTAAACCAACCAAGCCCACAAATACGTTAACATGGACCAGCATTACACCGTCTAACATACTCTGTCAGATGTAACAACTAAATTTGTGAATTCAAGACCAAATCTATTGTATAACACAGTGTTAGTACGAGAAAAACATTACTTACATTCGAAGCCGTGTTTTAAAATGGCGGCGGTCTTGTACTGACGCTCCAAACTGTGTGTTCGTTTGCGTATGATGAACGTGTGACAATTTACTACAACAATTATTTAATTATTCTTATTCTTTATTTTAATATTTTTAGGGTACATGAAATTTCAAACTTATTTGCACACAATAATATAATTGCATTGTCATAACCTTTATATATTACGGAAAATACGATGACATGAACGAAGTCAAAGTGAAGTTGAAGTCAAAGTCATTCGCCGAACGTATTAGTCATTTTTTTTCTCCCAAACGATAGAGGATAACAAATCCACAGAGAATATAAGTGTACAGTAAAGTCAATTTTATTCAGGAAAGTACATACATAGTTGATTTACAAACATAATGTTGGATTTATAGATAGAGCTAGTGCATACAATACCTAAAGCCACTATAGTAGGCATATAGCATTTCAGGCAACCGGGCAGTATATATGGACCCCTTACTCAAATCTCTGAATATGTTAGATATTAAGTCCCTGCACATACTCTCATGTGTATTTTATATATATAAAACGCTGCACTGTAATGTCAATCCTGACCTTAAAAGCTTCCTAGAAGGTTGTAACAGATCCCATGAGCACCACACCAGAAACAAATACCTATTTGATATTCCAAGAGTACGACTTAGTCAAACTAGAAATGCTTTACAAATCAAGAGACCTCGAATGTGGAATGACCTTCCCAATTATGTTAAAACTGTACCTCTCCCAACCAGTTTAAGATAAATAAAGATAAATTTATAAGTTAAGAAAAATTCCACAAATCAACAACCCTGTTACTGACCCTGTATTTACCCAAGTCTTTCCTAAATCTAAACTTATCCAATTTATACCCATTGTTTCGTGTTCTATCTTGTGTTGACAATTTTAATACCCTATTAATATCCCCTTTGTTATATCTATTCAGGAAATTGTGGTTGATCTCGAACCCATTGATAATGTGACGACTTATACAGAATTTTGTAACTATATCATCAAGATTGTAACCAGCTTAGCTAAATGTAGTGTGGGGTTCAGTCCCTAAGCCCATATATGTGCCTCTCTAACCATTTAGGTTACAGGGCAAAAACATAAAAACAAAGGTAACTGCAGAAGGCCTATTGGCCCATACCAGGCAGCTCCTATCTATAACAGATAAACACTAAGTACTACCTAATTAACTCAATGTAACCTACCAACCTAACCCCCAAAATGTCAATCCATATCTTTTATTTTAAACAATGCTGTTTTGTTGACCAAATTGTATTTTTACTCTTTTTCTGTCATGTTTCTCCCACTCCTGTTTTTTCCCTTTTTTCTTATTTTTTCTCAACATAATTCATACTTTAATTAGGCGGATCAGGACATCACCTGATCAAACACATCAAACATCGTTTGACCACCATCAAACACACACATTTCGTGTGCGTTTGACGCTCACTGATATGTACCAGCGTTGTTTTATATATGGTGCTATTCTATCTTACGCTTTGTTGCTCTTTTTTACCTACGGGCTCATAGAACATTCTATTGCGAAAACATTGGCACAAAAATGAATGACGTACATACAATAATAATGTCAGGACAGTGAAATAATTATAAACTTTCAAAGCGCTGTATCGCCCATGTGTCGTCTTGTCACCAATACTGGGTAACAGTTCCGCCACTTCCCACACTCTTGCGGGTGGGCAGCGACCATTATTCTACGTTTATATTCATATCACCGTGTTGGGAATTTCATTGCGAGTACATTGATACCACAATTAACGCTGTAGGACAAGTGTGGAAGTGATAACAATCCCAAGAGTAAAAACATTTTGTTGCTCTTGGGCACTCACGGCGAGTCATCTACGTAGGTATTTATTGGGTGCTGGTATTCATATAACTTTTGGTGACCGTTTTTGCTGATGTTCTTCTAGAGAATGTTATTGCGAACACGTTGGTACCAAAATGAAATACATAGCTCGAGAACTAAGGTCAGGAGAGTAAAAAGAGTATACACATTTTTGTTTTGACGCTTAATTAAGGTTATTGTGAGTACTCATCGCCTGCCTAGAAACTGGAACTAGTAATTCCATCTATCATCATACTATCATACAAGAGGAGCCACACATCTATGGATCATCCAATAAAATCAGCAGACTTCTAGATGTTACTACTGCTCGGCTTAGACTCGGTTACAAGTATCTCTGGGAATTCTCATTATCTGCTGATGTAGACCTGACCAAATGTAAACTGTGTCAACAAAATTATTCGCACACCCTCCGTCACTATGTGATGGAGTGCGAAAAGATACATGAATTTAGAGACAATTCTATAACCAATGTTCCAGCGATGTGTCAATATTTCATTCAAAATGATCTGCTACCAGAAATTTTAGCCAAATATCCCCAGTTTGCTAACTGTAGATAACAACTAAGTGATTGTAACCTATCCACCGCTGCCCACTGGATGGGGGGCGGTGTGCAGGACAAACATATAAATTTTGATACTAGCTCTCCACATATGTCAGTTGCTTAACACTTTAGTGCGCGCGGCACTAGCTGGAAAACCAAGCGGGTTGTGCGCGCGGCGTTCTGGGCGCTCAAGCGTAAACACAAAAAAGTTTATAATCTTTTCACGCTCCTAACCTCAATTCTCAAGCTACGTTTTTCATTTTGGTATCAATGCGTTGGCAATAAAATTCTCTACAAGATCATATGCATAAAATGTCACCGAAGCATTTGGTATCCCACCACGAAGTAAATAAACACGAAGATGACTCGCCGTGACACCCAAACAGGATGTAAATGTTCATACTCTTTCGTTTGTTGCCAGCCTCACAGTCATCCTACAGCGCTCATTTTGATATCACTGAACTCGCAATAAAATTCCCCACCCAGACATATGCCTATCAATGTCTAATTATGGTATCGGGTGACCCGCACGAGTGTGGGAACTGGGCGAAGCGTTAGCCGTGATTTCAGCAGGGACGACACTGTTGGGATGCAGTGCTTTGAATGTTTATACTTATTTAACTGTCCTGACATTATTTCTGAAGCTACGTATTTCATTTTTATAGCAATGTGTTCGCAATAGAAAGTTCTATAAGAACATGGGTAGAGTTGGCCAACACAGCGTCAAATAAATTTGCGGCGAATAAAATCTTACGCGTGTTTGTACCCGTGAGCGTCAAAAGTTTTTACTTTGCTCATGTTTTTCAAGTTTATACTTGTTTCACACCGTTTTTTTTTGTATAGTGTTCGGAATAAAATTCCCTACACAGACATATGCATATCAAATACAATTCCTTGGAATTCACAGCTGTAGAGATGACGGAAAACACACAACCGGAACCCGCTCTTGACACTCCAACTCACACCCGCAACACCCACAAAAAAAGTTTCTCTTGTTTCATGTATACTTACTTTAGTTTTCGTGCTACAGTTCTCATTTAGGTATCAAAATATTCCTAAGAAAATAGACTACAATACTGAAACAATCTAAGACAATTATGTGTACTTACCAAAGCAAAGACGATTGTAGTAAAATAAGTTGAGCATTTTATCTCCACTCCACCTCCTTCAGGTACTGATTCCTGAAGTTGCTCAACAGATGTTCCTAGGTGGAGTGAAGCTGATGTAGGTGGTTATTTCTTGTCCACCCAATACACCCTTTTCCTGTGATAAGTGGTGTAATTACAAGGTATGATGCAAAGTGGAACATCGCATGTCTTGCACGCTATACCAGTTTCCTTCCTGATACCCGACTTTGAACACACTTCACACCTGCGACGTTTGGGGATTTTTACCAGCTCATGTTTCAATTTATAGTTCAGGCGAGTCTCTGCTATAACAACACGTCGCTGTTGTCTCTGGGTTGGCAATAAACTACTGTCTGAATCGTCGCTCTCACTATTGTTTTCAAACACTAATGTGGAATATGAATTATCTTCATCAGATTCAGCTTCAGCACTAGGTGTAGACGTGAAGAGAGGGCGCCTCACACCCGACGGGCCAGGTGTTGACGGGTCAGCAGCAGGATACACAGGACCAGTGTCATGATTTATGTCTGGAGCATGAACTAGATGTGGAGATGGTGTAGTTGTTGCAGGCCACTCTGCCTTGTCAAATTTCAATAAAGACCAAATAGCAACTTCATGGAACTAGAGCAGAGTTAGTTTCCTTCGATCATCTGTGTTGGCCTTGTACAATGCATGTACAATGCATTGAGTAAAGACCAAATAGCAACTTCATGGAACTAGAGCAGAGTTAGTTTCCTTCGATCATCTGTGTTGGCCTTGTACAATGCAACCACAAGTTGACATTGAATGTGAATTAACAATGAGACAAGTAAGATTTATACTAATACATTTATACTAACTCTGTTGAGCGTTGACCATTTATACATCAAATCTGTTGATGTGAGCACTTTAGTTTAGTCTGCCGTTTAAAGAAAAAAAGAGCATATCAATGGTATATCACAGAAAACGAATTTATCATAAACTCATGTATTTGTCTTATCATATTGAACTGCATTCATATTTTTAATATATAACAATATGAATATACAAATTTCTGTAAATCCCCTACCTTGTTGGAATCTGTGGAAATGAATGAGCAAATGTGCTGGCTGAAGGCGCTGAAGGAAACCACATTGGTTTCATTTTGGATACAAATGTCCATGGAAATTCAAAATGGAAACTAATTATATAGTTGAACCTGCAGAGACGAGTTTAAGAATCTGTGTTGAGAGTGATGGACACAGCCTTCACAATTATACTTCAGAGAATGTAAACATCTAAGAGTCATTAGAAATATGTGTAGAATAATAAACCCTACATTGTTTGAGTTAGGGAAAACACCATTTGTGATATATAGATACTATAGCTGTTCCTAAAGATTCACCCTTTTTTGCACCAGCAAGATAACATATAAGATTTTAAGAGTTGACGAATGTTAATATTCTTGTTTGATAAACTGTGAACTTGAGACATAGTTAATAAGAACATATTAACACAACAAAATGTTTTCATAATCTTTAACACCACTTTCCAGCAACTTATATAATTTATATAAATTATTTTAGAGAATAATACATAAATTATATATTTAAACATGATATAGTGTTTAGTGGAATGTATAAGGAGTCAAATTGTGTTAAAAAGAGCAATTTTTAGAAAATTTGGAAAAATACTTTTTTCTGTTCAAATTATAACTAAATGGATTTGAAAGGTTTCACTCAGCCAATATATATCATTCACAATATATTAATGAATTTTACAAAAAAACACCATAAATTTTATATTTAAACATGTAAAAACTATTTGTTTTACATTTGGAAGAAAATAATTGTAGAAAAACAATTTATAATTAAACCTTTGTGTTTGGATTTTTTGAGTAAAAGTTTCTCAAAGGCTCTCCTGCACCATTCTCAATGCAAATCATTCCCACACCTATGGCAAGAGATAGGCGAACGTTGTGTAGATGATTTGTGTTTGCTGGGAAGTACTCTCAGGTACACTGTAAGTAACAATTTGCAATTTGAGATGCAGGCAAAGCCAGGGGTACAATGGAGTAAGGGAGCATGGCGAGGCTAGGCAACCTAGGTAATAAATGAAATCAAAGAAAAAGTTGAATAATAAACATAGGCAAATTTAAGCTAATGATTATTAACTATAAATAGTTCAGTTATGACTGTATAATTAATAAGACCTGAAGAAATATTAATGCACTCAATTAATTATGTTCAGTAAATGACTAGTGAAGAGTAAGTTAAAAATTAAGTCAAAAAATGAAACAAGGAGACTTAGGATACCTAGCCCCACTAGTTGACAAGGGGTTAATTAAGTTAATTCATTGAGAGTGATAATATGGTGAGACAAACCACATTGGGAGAGGAAAGTATTGAGGTTCTCTTCATTAGCAATTGTAAACATTTTGCCCTCTGCGGTCTTTCTCACCTTTATCAATCCATCTCTAACGAAGCACTGATGAATCGCATCTGGGTTTTGTTGACGGATTTGACGCAGGCGGTAGAGGAGTTGCTGTCTGTTCCTAGTCAAGCACTCGTTGATGTATAATCCCTTCCGTTGGGATGCAGCTGTCCGGACAAGATGGGATTTCATGAACTGGGAAGTCAGCTTCAGGCGAATTTTCCGCTGGTTTTGACCTGATGGATTCTTTTTGCCTACTCTGTAGGCAGCAATAATGTCAGTTTTGTTTAGAATGACCTGCAATTCGTTTTTTATGAGAGCCTGAGCTATTTCGACACACTTTTCACCTCCACGTTCCACAGGTATATCTTGGGACAACACAATAACAGAGTCTAGCAGCTTTTGTTGGTCTTGTTCTTCCTGAGAGACGGAACGTTGGGCGGATAATGTACTGATACATGCAGTCATTTTGCTGAGAGCTTCCTCCTGTTTTTTTATGGCTTCATCAGTTTTCAGAAGATTGTTTTCCTCACGGAGATCATTCAAGTCATGCTGGAGTTGATCTTGGCTAGCCTTAAAGTTTCTAATATCCTCACGGAGGAGGGTTATTTCTTGTTGTTGATGTTGGAGATTCGCGGGGTTCGCTAGATTCTCATTTTGAAGACTCAAGATGATAGCATTTTGAGACTCGAGGACTAGGCACAACTTTTTGAACCACTGATTCTCGGTCCAGTTAGGGAAATCCAGTGAGGGACCGGAAGCTCGCTTGAATTGCGTAAACTGGGATGTTAGCGTGTTAATAGGAGAGGATTGAGAGGACACCGCTCCCTGGCTCAATAGGGAGGAGGGGAGGGCAGCACCGCCGCCACGGACCCCAGAGCTTCCAAACGTAGAAACACGAATGTTGTTAGAGTTGGCCGGGATGGATGCCTTGTTAAGGGATTTGTTGCCCTTATTTCCCTGCGCAGTCACATTTTTAGGAGACATGATTGGTTAGAATGGACTGGGGGTATATGTTGTGAAGAAACTTGTGTCAGGCAGCGCGGTGGCGGGCAGCATGCACTGATACTCACAGCCGGAGAGGATTGTTTTGAAATTTGTTTGAGATGGAATGAGTTGATTTTGGTTGGTTACTTTGGTTTTGCTATAACATGCTTGGACTCCATGTACTTAGCTGGCTGTGGGTGGCGGTCTACATTATCTGGCGGTAGTTTAAGCGTAGCGTAGAGGAGCGTAGCGTGCACTCAACCGCGTCAGACGACAGGCGGTTTTATATTCAACACACAAGCATATATATATATATATATATATATATATATATATATATATATATATATATATATATATATATATATATATATATATATATATATATATATATATATATATATATATATATGAATATATATATATATATATGAATATATATATATATATATATATATATAATTATATATATATGTATATATATATATATATATATATATATATATATATATATATATATATATATATATATATATATATATATATATATATATGTCGTACCTAGTAGCCAGAACGCACTTCTCAGCCTATTTTGCAAGGCCCGATTTGCCTAATAAGCCAAGTTTTCATGAATTAATATATTTTCTCTAATTTTTTTCTTATGAAATGATAAAGCTACCCATTTCATTCTGTACGAGGTCAATTTTTTTTTATTGGAGTTAAAATTAACGTAGATATATGACCGAACCTAACCAACCCTACCTAACCTAACCTAACCTATCTTAATAGGTTAGGTTAGGTTAGGTGGCCAAAAAAGTTAGGTTAGGTTAGGTTAGGTAGGTTAGGTAGTCGAAAAACAATTAATTCATGAAAACTTGGCTTATTAGGCAAATTTGGCCTTGCATAGTAGGCTGAGAAGTGCGTTCTGGCTACTAGGTACGACATATATATATATATATATATATATATATATATATATGTCGTACCTAATAGCCAGAACGCACTTCTCAGCCTACTATTCAAGGCCCGATTTGCCTAATAAGCCAAGTTTTCATGAATTAATGTTTTTTCGTCTACCTAACCTACCTAACCTAACCTAACCTAGCTTTTTTTGGCTACCTAACCTAACCTTACCTATAAATATAGGTTAGGTTAGGTTAGGTAGGGTTGGTTAGGTTCGGTCATATATCTACGTTAATTTTAACTCCAATAAAAAAAAATTGACCTCATACATAGAAAAAAGGGTTGCTTTATCATTTCATAAGAAAAAAATTATAGTAAATATATTAATTCAGGAAAACTTGGCTTATTAGGCAAATCGGGCCTTGAATAGTAGGCTGAGAACTGAGTTCTGGCTACTAGGTACGACATATATATATATATATATATATATATATATATATGTCGTACCTAGTAGCCAGAACGCACTTCTCCGCCTACTATGCAAGGCCAAATTTGCCTAATAAGCCAAGTTTTCCTGAATTAATATATTTTCTCTAATTTTTTTCTTATGAAATGATAAAGCGACCCATTTCATTATGTATGAGGTCATTTTTTTTTTATTGGAGTTAAAATTAACGTAGATATATGACCGAACCTAACCAACCCTACCTAACCTAACCTAACCTATCTTTATAGGTGAGGTTAGGTTAGATAGCCGAAAAAGATAGGTTAGGTTAGGTTAGGTAGGTTAGGTACTCGAAAAACAATTAATTCATGAAAACTTGGCTTATTAGGCAAATCGGGCCTTCAATAGTAGGCTGATAAGTGCGTTCTGGCTACTAGGTACGACATATATATATATATATATATATATATATATATATATATATATATATATATATATATATATATATATATATATATATATGTATATATATATATATATATATATATATATATATATATATATATATATATATATATATATATATATATATATATATATATATATATTAGTATATTTTGGTAGCAGTCTTTCGTGTAGACATATACTATTAAATATGACCGAAAAAGTAAGATTAATAATTCTAACACGAATTTTCTCAATCTTTCGTACATTTCTTTTCACTGTTGGAGGTAATTCAAAAATCAATTCTCCAAAATTCATTTTTATTTCTAGTCTGACGCGACACTTGAGCGCGTTTCGTAAAACTTATTACATTTTCAAAGACTTTACACATACACAACTGAATAGAACTTACATATCTCCGATTTGTTTATATCTACTTTTGAGTGAGGTGGATGGGGTGAGGTGGTATTTAATAGGGTATTAATTTCATCAACACAAGACAGAACACGAAACAATGGGTATTGAAATGGAAGTGATTGTAGTAAGCCTATTGGTCCATATTTCTTGATGCTTCTATATTGGAGTGGAGTCTTGAGGTGGGTAGAATATAGTTGTGCATTAATTGGCTGTTGATTGCTGGTGTTGACTTCTTAATGTGCAGAGCCTCGCAAACGTCAAGCCGTCTGCTATCGCTGTATCTATCGATGATTTCTGTGTTGTTTACTAGGATTTCTCTGGCGATGGTTTGGTTGTGGGAAGAGATTATATGTTCCTTAATGGAGCCCTGTTGCTTATGCATCGTTAAACGCCTAGAAAGAGATGTTGTTGTCTTGCCTATATACTGGGTTTTTTGGAGCTTACAGTCCCCAAGTGGGCATTTGAAGGCATAGACGACGTTGGTCTCTTTTAAAGCGTTCTGCTTTTTGTCTGGAGAGTTTCTCATGAGTAGGCTGGCCGTTTTTCTGGTTTTATAGTAAATCGTCAGTTGTATCCTCTGATTTTTGTCTGTAGGGATAACGTTTCTATTAACAATATCTTTCAGGACCCTTTCCTCCGTTTTATGAGCTGTGGAAAAGAAGTTCCTGTAAAATAGTCTAATAGGGGGGTATAGGTGTTGTGTTGGTTGTCTCTTCAGAGGTTGCATGGCGTTTCACTTTCATTTTTATGATGTCTTCGACGAAACCATTGGAGAAGCCATTGTTGACTAGGACCTGCCTTACCCTACAGAGTTCTTCGTCGACTTGCTTCCATTCTGAGCTGTGGCTGAGAGCACGGTCGACATATGCGTTAACAACACTCCTCTTTACCTGTCTGGGCAGTCGCTGTTGGCATTTAGGCACATTCCTATGTTCGTTTCCTTAGTGTAGACTGCAGTGTGGAAACCTCCGCTCTTTTCCATGACTGTTACATCTAGAAAGGGCAGCTTCCCATCCTTTTCCATCTCGTAAGTGAAACGCAGCACGGAACTCTGCTCAAATGCCTCCTTCAGCTCCTGCACATGTCTGACATCAGGTACCTGTGTAAAAATGTCGTCAACATACCTGCAGTATATGGCCGGTTTCAAGTTCATGTCGACTAAGACTTTTTGCTCGATGGTACCCATGTAGAAGTTTGCAAACAGGACACCTAGGGGAGAACCCATGGCGACCCCATCTACTTGCTTATACATGTGCCCATCCGGGCTCAAGAAGGGTGCCTCTTTAGTACAAGCTTGGAGTAGTTTCCTCAGAATATTTTCTGGTATGTCAAGAGGAGTACAGGCTGGATCACGATACACTCTGTCGGCTATCATCCCGATTGTCTCGTCCACAGGTACGTTGGTAAACAGCGATTCTGCGTCCAACGAGGCTCTTATCCCTGTGGCCCATGTGCCCCGCAGTAAGTCAAAAAATTCCTTTGGAGACTTCAGGCTGAAGGCGCAAGGAACATAAGGAGTCAGCAGGCCGTTGAGTCGCTTCGCCAGTCTGTACGTGGGTGTGGGTATCTGGCTAATGATTGGCCGAAGTGGGTTTCCAGGCTTGTGTGTCTTGACATTTCCATACGCATATCCAGGTTTATATTCCCCAATGATCTTTGGCAGGTGGAGTCCGGTTTTCTTGGCGTTCACAGTTTCGATCAGTTTGTTGACCTTTGCTTTCAATTCGGCTGTAGATTCGGCTACAGCCGAATTGAAAGCAAAGGTCAACAAACTGATCGAAACTGTGAACGCCAAGAAAACCGGACTCCACCTGCCAAAGATCATTGGGGAATATAAACCTGGATATGCGTATGGAAATGTCAAGACACACAAGCCTGGAAACCCACTTCAGCCAATCATTAGCCAGATACCCACATACACGTACAGACTGGCGAAGCGACTCAACGGCCTGCTGACTCCTTATGTTCCTTGCGCCTTCAGCCTGAAGTCTCCAAAGGAATTTTTTGCCTTACTGCGGGGCACACGGGCCACAGGGATAAGAGCCTCGTTGGACGCAGAATCGCTGTTTACCAACGTACCTGTGGACGAGACAATCGGGATGATAGCCGACAGAGTGTATCGTGATCCAGCCTGTACTCCTCTTGACATACCAGAAAATATTCTGAGGAAACTACTCCAAGCTTGTACTAAAGAGGCACCCTTCTTGAGCCCGGATGGGCACATGTATAAGCAAGTAGATGGGGTCGCCATGGGTTCTCCCCTAGGTGTCCTGTTTGCAAACTTCTACATGGGTACCATCGAGCAAAAAGTCTTAGTCGACATGAACTTGAAACCGGCCATATACTGCAGGTATGTTGACGACATTTTTACACAGGTACCTGATGTCAGACATGTGCAGGAGCTGAAGGAGGCATTTGAGCAGAGTTCCGTGCTGCGTTTCACTTACGAGATGGAAAAGGATGGGAAGCTGCCCTTTCTAGATGTAACAGTCATGGAAAAGAGCGGAGGTTTCCACACTGCAGTCTACACTAAGGAAACGAACATAGGAATGTGCCTAAATGCCAACAGCGACTGCCCAGACAGGTAAAGAGGAGTGTTGTTAACGCATATGTCGACCGTGCTCTCAGCCACAGCTCAGAATGGAAGCAAGTCGACGAAGAACTCTGTAGGGTAAGGCAGGTCCTAGTCAACAACGGCTTCTCCAATGGTTTCGTCGAAGACATCATAAAAATGAAAGTGAAACGCCATGCAACCTCTGAAGAGACAACCAACACAACACCTATACCCCCTATTAGACTATTTTACAGGAACTTCTTTTCCACAGCTCATAAAACGGAGGAAAGGGTCCTGAAAGATATTGTTAATAGAAACGTTATCCCTACAGACAAAAATCAGAGGATACAACTGACGATTTACTATAAAACAAGAAAAACGGCCAGCCTACTCATGAGAAACACTCCAGACACAAAGCAGAACGCTTTAAAAGAGACCAACGTCGTCTATGCCTTCAAATGCCCACGTGGGGACTCTAAGCTCCAAAAAACCCAGTATATAGGCAAGACAACAACATCTCTTTCTAGGCGTTTAACGATGCATAAGCAACAGGGCTCCATTAAGGAACATATAATCTCTTCCCACAACCAAACCATCGCCAGAGAAATTATAGTAAACAACACAGAAATCATTGATAGATACAGCGATAGCAGACGGCTTGACGTTTGCGAGGCTCTGCACATTAAGAAGTCAACACCAGCAATCAACAGCCAATTAATGCACAACTATATTCTACCCACCTCAAGACTCTGCTCTAATATAGAAGCATCAAGAAATATGGACCAATAGGCTTTCTACAATCACTTCCATTTCAATACCCATTGTCTCGTGTTCTGTCATGTGTTGATGAAATTAATACCCTATTAACTACCACCTCACTAAAAAGTAGATATAAACAAATCGGAGATATGTAAGTTCTATTAAGTTGTGTATGTGTAAAGTCTTTGAAAATGTAATAAGTTTAACGAAACGCGCTCAAGTGTCGCGTCAGACTAGAAATAAAAATGAATTTTGGAGAATTGATTTTTGAATTACCTCCAACAGTGAAAAGAAATGTACGAAAGATTGAGAAAATTCGTGTTAGAATTATTAATCTTACTTTTTCGGTAATATTTAATAATATATATATATATATATATATATATATATATGTCGTACCTAGTAGCCAGAACGCACTTCTCAGCCTACTATGCAAGGCCCGATTTGCCTAATAAGCCAAGTTTTCATGAATTAATTGTTTTTCGTCGACCTAACCTACCTAACCTAACCTAACCTAACTTTTTTGGCTACCTAACCTAACCTAACCTATAAAGATAGGTTAGGTTAGGTTAGGTAGGGTTGGTTAGGTTCGGTCATATATCTACGTTAATTTTAACTACAATAAAAAAAAATTGACCACATATATAATGAAATGGGTAGCTTTATCTTTTCATAAGAAAAAAATTTGAGAAAATATATTAATTCAGGAAAACTTGGCTTATTAGGCAAATTTGGCCTTGCATAGTAGGCTGACAAGTGCGTTCTGGCTACTAGGTACGACATATATATATATATATATATATATGTCGTACCTAGTAGCCAGAACACACTTCTCAGCCTACTATGCAATGCCCAATTTGCCTAATAAGCCAAGTTTTCATGAATTAATTGTTTTTCGACTACCTAACCTACCTATCCTAACCTAACCTAACTTTTTCGGCTACCTAACCTAAGCTAACCTATAAAGATAGGTTAGGTTAGGTTAGGTAGGGTTGGTTAGGTTCGGTCATATATAATAATAAATAATAATAATAATAATAATTTTTATTTAGGTAAAGGTACATACATAAAGAGATTTTTCAAAGTTTGTTGGCTTTATAGATAGAGCTAGTACATACAATGCCTAAAGCCACTATTACGCAAAGCGTTTCGGGCAGGAAAAAACACTAATGACTAAAGCTTAAAACTAATGGGTAAAAAGAAAAAAATGCGTTGAGTACAAATAAAAATAGAGGTAAAAGAGGGGGGAACATTGTTGAAAAAGCAGCACAAATACAATTACAAATTATTACAGAAAATTACATTCAAACAGCGTTGATTTGAAAAAAAAAAAAAAAAAAAAAAAAAACATACATGGGTTGACAACAGAGGGGTAAGGTAGGTTACAGGGAATTTATTAGGTATAGCTTCGTTTTTAACTTAAACTGGTTGAGAGAGGTACAGTCTTTAACATGGTTGGGAAGGTCATTCCACATTCTGGGCCCCTTGATTTGTAGAGCATTTCTGGTTTGATTAAGTCGTACTCTAGGAATATCAAAACTGTATTTATTTCTGGTGTGGTGCTCGTGGGTTCTGTTACAACCTTCTATGATGCTTTTGAGATCAGGATTGGCATTATAGTTTAGCGTTTTATATATGTATAATACACATGAGAGAATGTGCAGTGACTTAATGTCTAACATATTCAGAGATTTGAGTAGGGGTACCGAGTGATGTCTGGGGCCAGAATTGGATATTGTCCTAATAGCAGCTTTGTGTTGAGTAATTAGAGGACGTAAGTGATTTTGGGTAGTAGAGCCCCAAGCACAAATACCATAGTTGAGATATGGATAGATAAGGGAGTAATAGAGAGTCACCAGGGCAGGGCGTGGTACATAATATCTGATCTTAGAAAGAATGCCCACATTTTTTGAAACTTTTTTTGATATGTTTAGTATGTGTCCCTGGAAATTCAGCTTGTGGTCAATGAGAATGCCAAGGAATTTGCCATCTAATTTGTTACAAATTTGGGTATTGTTTATTTTGAGATTTATTTGATTAGAGGATTTATTGCCAAACAGAATATAGAAAGTTTTGTCAATGTTAAGGGTGAGTTTGTTGGCAGTTAGCCACAGATGGACTTTATTTAGCTCAGTATTTACTGTGGCATTTAGAGCAAGGGGATCAGGACTGGAGTAAATGAAGGTTGTGTCGTCAGCAAATAGAATTGGTTTGAGGTGTTGGGAGGCATTTGGAAGGTCATTAATGTAGATGAGAAAGAGGAGATGGCCAAGTATGCTGCCCTGGGGAACACCAATGTTGATGGGTAGGGTGGGAGAAATTGTATTATTCACAGAAACACATTGGAGCCTGTCAGTAAGGTAGGATTTGAGGTATTGTAGGGAGTGTCCTCTGACACCATAATGATGTAATTTAAGAAGAAGGTTTTGGTGGTTGACAGTATCAAAAGCTTTACGCAGGTCCACAAATAACCCAACAGGGAACTCATTTTTATCAAGAGCTGTATGAATCGAGTTAAGCATACTAATAAGTGCATCGTTATTGCTTTTTTTGGGCCTGAAGCCATATTGGCAAAGGCTAAGTATATTGAGTCTGGCTAGATATGAGTAAAGCTGCTTATAGATTAGTTTTTCAAAAACTTTTGACAAGTTTGGCAGGATTGATATAGGTCTGTAGTTGTTAACATCTATGAGATCACCACATTTGTGGACAGGCGTTACTCTCGCTTTTTTTAGAATATCTGGAAAGGTTTGGAGTTCAAGTGACTTGTTGAAGAGCAAAGCAATAGCAGGGGCTAAAGATCTGGAGGATATCTACGTTAATTTTAACTCCAATAAAAAAAAATTGACCTCATACATAATGAAATGGGTAGCTTTATCATTTCATAAGAAAAAAATAGAGAAAATATATTAATTCAGGAAAACTTGGCTTATTAGGCAAATCGGGCCTTGCATAGTAGGCCGAGAAGTGCATTCTGGCTACTAGGTACGACATATATATATATATATATATATATATATATATATATATATATATATATATATATATATATATATATATATATATATATATATATATATATATATATATATATATATATATATATATATATATAAATACTGGGCATACAGCCTAATACCAATAACTGGTACACTTATATATATATATATATATATATATATATCTGACAAAAGTTATCATATTAATATCACATGAAAGAAATCATCAATGACACAGTAAACTCTTCAATGATAACAGGTGCATCCACACACCGCAAATATATATAACGTGAGAGCTTTATATAGCCTCACTTCTCACAACTGTGTCCTACCGTGACATAGACATTAGTGAGTCTTGCTCACGACATGAAAAATACTATGGCTACATATATAGCTGACTAAACGGGAATTGGGAGGGAAACTAGAATTACCTACTTCCACCTCACAGTGCAGACTAGCCCCTCCGGTGAGAGTTGAATTGCAGCTCCTGGTTCCGGCTCTCGCCTCGTTGTAGGGAACGCCCCCCCACACACACACTGATGCCTTCTCCAGGAACCCAATCAACGTCCCAATAATAAACGCGTCGTCTCCGTGCTCTGTTCTCCGCAGGTCCATGCTCCTCCACAACTTCTTGAAGGGTTGGAGTCGGTCTAATGGCCGTTGACTTGTCCTCCCAACTACGACTGCCAACCTACTTCTCGGCTGCAGTCGTCCTGATTCCCAATTAGTTTTTTTCTTCCACTGCTTCCCAGTGGCTCGGTCCAGCCACTACGCCGTCACAAACGGGTGAACTGCCTCAGACGTCGCATACGTCACTGCACAGACTTCATTACTTCTTGAACAGTACCTGTCCCTGAAGCACTTGTTGCTCAATATTCCATCGATTCCCTCTTCGGTCCAACATATGGAATGAAGGAAGACCTCACAGAGTACTTGCAGACTTCGGGTGACGCGTAAAATCCACGGGAGCGGGATACAACTGTCAAACTGACAGGACCAATCTACGCAGTCCTACTACCTTGACGTATCATGTCAGACTGATTCCCTCACGGTGGATTGGCCCAGCCACTACGTCGCTCCTAACCGAGTGAACTGTCTCAGACGTCACATACGTCACTGCACAGACTTCACTTCTTCTTGCACAGCACCTGTTCCGGGAGCACTTGTTGCTCAATATTCGTCAATTCCAGGTCCAACACATGAACGAAGGAAGACCTCACAGAGTGCTTGCAGACTACAGGAGACGCGTACATCCACCGGAGCTGGGGTAAACTGTCATACTGACAGAATCCCCGGTCGCACGCCCGACCTCCTTGACGTGCCGTGTTCGACTGGTGGTGCCAACGCGGCGCAACCTCCGGACCCCCCTGCCTTCGTGACGTCATACTTGCCAGGGGCAGTTTTCATTGGCTCCCTGTGCCACGTCACTGTCAGTGACCAATCCGGTGCCACTGACGTCACACAGTTTTGGCGGCAAAACGGAGGGGCCACCGCCATATTGGCGTCCTAAAGGGCCTATACCAAAGGCCAAAATACTCTTCTTTTACGAATTTCTCGCCAACGCGAGAACACTACACTCTCCCACACATATCGAATTGTTCCCGAGAACGTAGAGAACGCTCGGGAAAAGTGGATATGACTCTTACAGCAGGCGTGGGAGAAATATAAGGGGAGGAACACAGTCACAATATATATATATATATATATATATATATATATATATATATATATATATATATATATATATATATATATATATATATATATATATATATATATATATATATATATATATATATATATATATATATATATATATAACCTTCAAGGGGTACCACCTCTGGTGCAAGTGTAGGGACCCATAGCCTCGGAGTAGAAAATAAAGAGTACTCAGAGAAGACCTTGTGGATCCTCACTGAACAATTTGATATTTTCTTCTCCTACCACCCCTATTCTTTTGGTATGTGTGTATATTTATCTAACTTTATTTGACAATGTCATTACACAAAAAAAGTTAAAATATTGATTATATGCAGGGGTACAAGGCTGCTTATCACAAGTTAAAAAGCTCCTCCAGTTCCTCAGATGGCGGGCAGGAACCATGGATGCAGTGAGCATTTCCTCTCTGGATTGCCACACTAAGGCACTGAAAAAGAAAACTGGCAGCTCTAGGGTCTCTAGTTGTTTCGATTAGCTTAGACCCCAACTCCTTCAAAAAGCTAGTAGCACTTTTACCCCAGGCACCAAGTTTCTCTGAGGCAATGGGGACGAAATTGTAGTTGTGCTCACGGTCTCTGTATTTACGTAACTTGGCCGCTTCCCGGTGATTGGCAGCTCCTCCTGCTTGTGTAGCACTGAAGTCAACATAGGTATTGGCTAAAGTTGAAACGCAAGTGTAGTCCCACACCAACTGCCTACCATTCTTCCAGGGGTTCACCGTGATTCCGTCTGAGCGACTGACAGGCTCATCAGAGTTGCGGGACATTAGGTAACGGGGTTCTCTCTCTGCTGGACAACCGGCTATGGTAAGGCTTCTTCTAATAATGTCATTGACCTCGCCGTGTCTTGCATGCCATCCTCTTGTCTTTTGGCAGAGAAGGCCATGCCGTCCGTATCTGTCGAGCTCTGCCTCGCCGCAAATACACCTGTATTCGGTGTGGACTGGGGCAGCGAGGCGGAGAGCCACGGCAATTCGGAGAGCCTGGGGTGTGAGACGGGTGCCGGTTGCTGACATTGGGGTTGCTAATAGAAAATCACCTGCATCGGGAGCTGCTACAGCTCTAAGTCGGGCAGTGTCATGTGGTGTTGATGCAGCTTCTAGCAAAGTCGCAGCTTCTTGGTCGGCAATAGGGCGATATATATATAAATATATATATATATATATATATATATATATATATATATATATATATATATATATATATATATATATATATATATATATATATACCAACGAGAACTAACATGCTTAAAAATAATTAGAACTAGAGACTGCTGTGGGGAGTATATCTTCGTCAGTTTCAGAGTCAAGGGTGCCGAGTTTGTCCTGTCTGTGGGTGCAGTCTATAGAATTCTGAACACTGATGTGTCCGAATTCAATTCAAACCTTAGAAATCTAATACTAGATAACAGACTGAACAAAAACCATCTAATTATCGCAGGGGACTTTAATATTGACCTCTGCGAGCCTGAACACCCTACTGCTGTTAGCTTACTCAACTGTATGAATTCCTGCTTCCTCATACCCTTAATCACTAGACCTACTAGAATCACTGATAGTACTGCTACGACTCTAGATCACAGACATTCCTTTCCATTCCATCACAGACATTGCTTTCCAGACATTCTAAAAAAAAAGCAAGAGTAACCCCGGTCCACAAATGTGGTGATCTCACAGATGTTAACAACTACAGACCTATTTCAATCCTGCCTAACTTGTCAAAAATATTTGAAAAACTAATCTACAAGCACCTTTACTCTTATCTAGCAAAACACAATATACTTAGCTCTTGTCAATATGGCTTCAGACTCAAAAAAAGCACTAACGATGCACTTAATAGTATGATTAACTTGATTCATGCAGCTCTTGATAAAAATGAGTTCCCTGTTAGGTTATTTGTGGACCTGCGTAAGGCTTTTGACACTTTCAACCACCAAAAATTTCTTCTTAAATTACATCATTATGGAGTCAGAGGACACTCCCTGCAATACCTCAAATCTTACATTACTGACAGGCTCCAGTATGTTTCTGTGAAAAATTCAATTTCTCCCACCCTACCTATCAACATTGGTGTTCCTCAGGGAAGCATACTTGGCCCTCTCCTCTTTCTCATCTACATTAATGACCTTCCAAATGCCTCCGAACACCTCAAACCAATTCTATTTGCTGACGACACAACCTTCATTTACTCCAGTCCTGACCCCCCCTTGCTCTAAATGCCACAGTAAACACTGAGCTAAATAAAGTCCATCTTTGGCTAACTGCCAACAAACTCACCCTTAACATTGACAAAACTTTCTATATTCTGTTTGGCAATAAATACTCTAATCAAAAAATCTCAAAATAAACAATACCCAAATTTGCAACAAATTAGAAGGCAAGTTCCTTGGCGTTCTCATTGACCAGCTGAATTTCCAGGGACACATTCTAAATATATAAAAAAAAGTTTCAAAAACTGTTGGCATTCTTTCTAAGATCAGATATTATGTACCCCGCCCTGCCCTGGTGACTCTCTATTACTCCCTCATCTATCCATATCTCAACTATGGTATTTGTGCTTGGGGTTCTACTACCCAAAATCATTTACGTCCTCTAATTACTCAACACAAAGCTGCTATTAGGACAATATCCAACTCTGGCCCCAGACATCACTCGGTACCCCTACTCAAATCTCTGAATATGTTAGATATTAAGTCACTGCACATTATCTCATGTGTATTATACATATATAAAACGCTGAACTGTAATGCCAATCCTGACCTCAAAAGCTTCATTGAAGGATGTAACAGAACCCATGAGCACCAAACCAGAAATAGTTTTGATATTCCAAGAGTACGACGTAATCAATCTAGAAATGCTCTACAAATCAAGGGACCCAGAATGTCGAATGACCTTCCCAACCATGTTAAAGACTGTACCTCTCTCAACCAGTTTAAGATAAAAACGAAGCACTACCTAATAAATTCCCTGTTACTCTCATGAGAGTAAGGACAAGACAAGAACATATCGATGCCAACACAGAAGATAATGTCCAACATAATAGGCCAATTACACTGGATTAATCTTTGTGTTTAGATAGGAGATGCCTCGTATGGGCCAATAAGCCTTCTGTAGCCCCTATGTTTATCCCTTATGTATCCCCCCATGTTTTCACCTTCATTGTATTATCACCTGACCTAATGCGGGTATAAAATCAACTAGTATTGTAAGATCTGTTCACTTGAGAATGAACCATGGAGGTTCGAAACGTCGTGCAAATTATACAAATAAGTGTAATACACTCTATAGTAAATCACTTCTTTTCTTCACCTTAAAAGTACGAAAATGAGTTTTGGAGAACTCCTATTTCAATTAAGCCCTGATGCTAAGAAAATAGTTAGAGGGATAGAAGCCCTAAACCAGAAAATAATAAATACAGAATATGCGGTCATATTCAATGAAACATGTTTGAAAGAAAACCTGCTGCCAGTATACACCAATATATATATATATATATATATATATATATATATATATATATATATATATATATATATATATATATATATATATATATATATATATATATATATATATATATATATATATATATATATATTAGTATATTTTGGTAGCAGTCTTTCCTGTAGACATATATTATTAAATATGGCCGAAAAAGTAAGATTAATAATTCTAACACGAATTTTCTCTATTTTTTGTTTTTTTAGATATATACAAGAGTTGTTACATTCTTGTACAGCCACTAGTACGCGTAGCGTTTCGGGCAGGTCCCTGGAATACGATTCCCGCCGTGAAGAATCGTTTTTTCATCCAAGTACACATTTTACTGTTGCGTTAAAACAGAGGCTACAGTTAAGGAATTGCGCCCAGTAAATCCTCTCCGGCCAGGATACGAACCCATGACATAGCGCTCGCGGAACGCCAGGCAAGTGTCTTACCACTACACCACGGAGACTGTGCTATGTTTCTTATATTTCTTTTCACTGTTGATGGTAACTGAAAAATCAATTTTCCAAAATTCATTTTTATTTCTAGTCTGACGCGACACTTGAACGCGTTTCGTAAAACTTACTACATTTTCAAAGACTTTTGTTTACACACACAACTATAACTGAACAGAGTTCAAACAGCTTCGATTTTATACCTGCATTTGGGTAAGGTGATATGTTACAATAGTTTTGGATGAGGTGAAAACAAACTTTCAACACAAGACAGAACACGAAACAATGGGTATAATATTTTGCAAGTTAAAGGGAAGAATCGAAGTAACTGCAAATTAAGGGCCTATTGGCCCATATTTCTTGATGCTTCTATATTGGTGCGGAGTCTTGAAGTGGGTAGAATATAGTTGTGCATTAATTGGCTGTTGATTGCTGGTGTCGACTTCTTAATGTGTAGTGCCTTGCAGATATCAAGCCGCTTGCTATCGCTGTATCTATCGATGATTTCCGTGTTTTTTGTTAAGACTTCTCTGGTGATGGTCTGGTTGTGGGAAGAGATTATACGTTCCTTAATGGAGCCCTTTTGCTTATGCATCGTTAATCGCCTGGAAAGAGATGTTGTTGTCTTGCCTATATACTGAATTCTTTGAGGATTACAGTCCCCAAGTGGGCATTTGAAGGCAAAGACGACATTGGTCTCTTTTAAAGCGTTCTGCTTTGTGTCTGGAGAGTTTCTCATGAGTAGGTTGGCCGTTTTCTTGGTTTTATAGTAAATTGTCAATTGAATCCTGTGATTTTTGTCTGTAGGGATAACGTTTCTATTAACAATATCTTTCAGGACCCTTTCCTCCGTTTTATGAGCTGAGGAAAAGAAGTTCCTGTAAAATAGCCTAATAGGGGGTACAGGTGTTGTGTTAGTTGTCTCTTCAGAGGTTGCATGGCGTTTCACCTTCCTTCTTATGATGTCTTCAACGAAACCTTTGGAGAAGCCGTTGTTGACTAGGTCCTGCTTTACCCTACAGAGTTCTTCATCGACTTGCTTCCATCCTCAGCTGTGGCTGAGAGCACGGTCGATATAGGCGTTAACGACACTCCTTTTGTACCTGTCTAGGCAGTCAATGTTGGCATTGAGGCACATTCCTATGTTTGTTTCCATAGTGTAGACTGCAGTGTGGAAACCTCCTCTCCTTTCCATGACTGTTACATCTAGAAAGGGCAGCTTCCCATCCCTCTCCATCTCGTAAGTGAAACGCAACACAGAATTCTGCTCAAATTCCTCCTGCAGCTCCTGCAGATGACTGACATCAGGTACCTGTGTAAAAATGTCTTCAACATACCTGCAGTATATGGCCAGTTTCAAGTTCATGTCGACTAAGACTTTTTGTTCGATGATACCCATGTAGAAGTTCGTAAACAGGACACCTAGGGGAGAACCCATGGCGACCCCATCTACTTGCTTATACATGTGCCCATCCGGGCTCAAGAAGGGTGCCTCTTTAGTACAAGCTTGGAGTAGTTTCCTTAGAATGCTTTCTGGTATGTCTGGTATGCTCTTTAAGGACCGGAAGCCAAACTGGAGGGGGCTGAGTATGTCGAAATTTACGAGGTAGGAATAGAGCTGTATGTAAATCATTTTTCAAATATTTTTGATAGAATGGGTAGATTTGATATTTGTCTATAATTGTTTATGTCCGCCGGATTGCCTCCTTTATGGACTGGCGTTACTCTTGTTTTTTTAAGAATATCAGGGAAGGTGTGACTTTATTGGATGAACCATAGATGTGTGGCTCCTCTTGCATGATAGTATGATGATAGATGGAATTACTGGTGTCGATTTCACTTTGCCACAGATCTACAAGATCTTGTTGAAATTCTCGGTGTACTGTTGCTCTCAGATTGCTCATTGACAATACAAAGTTATACTCAACATTTCCTTTAAAGGCAGATTCTTTGGCTAACTTATCAGTTCTATCATGCATTCGGAGGCCAACATGAGATGGAGACCACATGAAATGGACTCTGTTACCATCAATAATAATTTTGTCTAGCTTCGGACACGAGCATGTTACAGTTATGTGTTAAAGAGTTGAGAGCAAACAAGGATGATAAGGAGTCACTGACAATTAATGTATCAAGTTTGGAAACTTGTACACATTTCAGTGCAAGGAACAAGGCAAATAGTTCGGTCTGAAGGGTAGAGGCCCAGTTGTTTATACGGACTCCCCACTCAAAGTATAGGCCATCACCCATTGTCAGGACAACTGCACACGTGGTGCGGTGTAGGGAACCATCAGTGTATATGATTTGAGAGAGAGAATGCTCTGTGGACAGAGCATCAATATGGCTTAAGGCATTGATCTTTGCCTCAAGACGAAGCTTGGGCTGCCCTCTAATTTGTTTCCTGGGTGGAAAGGGAGGGATTAAAATTGGAAAGGGTTAATCTGCCACGGTGCAGGAAAGTGTCGTTGTTGTTTCTCTTGGTACAAATCATAAACCTGATACATTTTGCGTTCAGTTCCAGTTTTAGTTATCCATTTGGAACAATGCTGACCTTCAATAAAGAAATTCTGGAGGGCTTCTGTGCAAGGGTTAGGATGAGTTAGCCTAAGCATTTTTATACCTATTTGACAGTTAATTTCAGTAACTCGATCAACAACAGCGTGTTTATTAAGATATTAAATAAGGTAGGACTGAGGACATCTCCCTGCGGGGTGCCTAGTTATCCATTGATGGATAACTTATGCACCTCCTGCAGAGTGCCTAAGTTATCCATCCTTAGCTGGACCATCTCTGTGAATTACATAATTTATCAGTATTGTGCAGACTGTGATCCCTGCCTGGCTAGATACTGATACCTAGGTAATTGTAAACATATGTAGTTTCACTTGGGTTTTAAATATGTCTATGGTAAAGTATATAAAATGAAGCTTATGTTTCTGTCTTTCTTAAGACATATGAACATTTTTGTTTATTAACGAATTTACGTGAAATAAACATTGATGTGAGAGAGAGAGAGTAGCTCCATCGATCGATCAAATATCTTCGGTTGTACTTAAAATATTTGTCTGGTAGATATATTACATATAGTTCCCATTTCTGTCTTTATTCTGACTAATAAATAATTTTGGTTTAATAAGTTATCAAGATGTTTTCAACAATATTCTTTCGGTGGTCGTCTATTCCAACATGGGGTGACCATTTTGAAAACGCGATACATTGGTTAACCCAACTGATACTTGGGTCTGTTTCCATCATTCTTCATAACGCTTCAGTGCATATATAAATTTTTGAAGTTATAAATTTCCAATTTAAGTGTGTAATTACTTAAAATTAAATTTTTTATTTACCCTGTATTTAGGTTAATGGTGCATAGGCGATATGCCTCCTTCATCACTATTAAGACCAAACTAAACTAAGTCCAAACTTTGGACTAAAAACCAAAGTTGGGAACATTAGTGAAATACCATCATGGTATTCAAGAGTACCTCCCATGCCCTTGCACCACCTATAGCTTTACTGTGGGTGGTGCAACCCTTGCTCAGCCCTTGACAAAAGTGAGTTTCCGATTGGACTCTTCATTGACCTGAGAAAGGCTTTTGATACCATAACTACCTCGTAATTAAAATCCACCATTATAGAATCCGCCGTGGCCTTACCCTGAACTGTATCCGATTTTGTACCCCCTAAATGTATCCAAACCTATCATACTGACAGACACCATTATGTAGCCATCAATGATACATCCTCTACCACTGTACCGTAGGGGTGCCGCAGGGCAGCATCCTAGGACCTCTACTATTTCGTATATACATCAATGATCTGCCTAATGTCTCTAACATGCTTAAAAAATCCACTTATGGATGTCAACCAACAAACTCACACTAAACATGGAAAACCATTTTACTTAAATAAATAAATAAATAAATTGTTAAAATGTCTTTTTTTGGTCAGGATGAGTGAAGCAATGAAAGGCGATTTTGTTTTTATTAATAAACACTTTACTCCCCCGCAGACACAAGATCGTGTCCGCCGGGAGTCACTTGAAACTGCCTGAGTAGACATATTTTTTTGTCCGACGAACAAATATTTCTATAAAATTCAATTCTTATCCGATCGACTTCGGGATAGTATGAACATGTTTACCATAAAATATACGTTTTCTTTATTAGCCACATAGTCTATTTGAGAGACCGGCATTGGCTTGTATCTTCGTGGAGAAAGTATTGTAGATCGCCGATGTGCGGTAACAGGTAACACTTCGCCCACTTCCCACACTCTTGCGGGTAGGCCGCGATCATGATTCTACATTTATATGCATATGTTCGTGTAGGAAATTTTATTGCGATCTCAAAGATACCAAATTTAACGCTGTAGGACAAATGTGGAGTTGACAACCCTGAAAAGAATGGAAACATCTCGTCGCTGTTTGGAGCTCACGGCTAGTGATCCTTTTAGTTTCTTTATTGGTAGTGGTATAAATCACGGTTTGGTGACATTTTATACATATGTTCTTCTAGAACATTTTATTGCGAACACATTGGTACAAAAATGAAATATGTACTTAAAAAAAAAAGGTCAGTACAGTGAAAAGAGTATACACTTTTCCGTGTTGCCGCTCGATCGCCCGAAACTGTGATTCTACTTGGAGCAAGTTTTGGTCCTGTTTGTGGAGAGAATTAATTAATTATTAATTAAAGCAGCCAGGATGAGTGAAGCCATTAAAGGCGATTTTGTTTTTATTAATTAAAGCAGCCAAATGTTGCTGGCAAATGGGGCAAAACTGCAAAAGTGGATGGTGTGGTGCTGCCTTCAGGTGTGGTGTTGCCTTCAGGTGTGGTGCTGCCTTCAGGTGTGGTGCTGCCTTCAGGTGTGGTGCTGCCTTCAGGTGTGTTGCTGCCTTCAGGTGTGGTGCTGCCTTCAGGTGTGGTGTTGCCTTCAGGTGGGGTGCTGCCTTCAGGTGTGGTGCTGCCTTCAGGTGTGGATCTGCCTTCTGGTGTGGATCTGCCTTCAGGTGTGGTGCTGCCTTCAGGTGTGGTGCTGCCTTCAGGTGTGGTGCTGCCTTCAGGTGTGGTGCTACCTTCAGGTGTGGATCAGCCTTCCGGTGTTGTTCCTCTTGGATGATCTTGTCCCTCTCTGTCTCACACCTGTAAGAATGAGTGATATGATTGATGGGAAACAAAGTGCAGGCAAGACAATGGAGGCCAGTAGTAATCAGCTTGTCAGTACACAACTTTTGCCCTTGCTTCAAAAGAGCCAGGATTCCACTATTATTTTTGGGTGATAAGTGCTTCTTTTCAATAGTGTACTTGTTAGGATCCTGTAATATATAAAATATTTAATGGGATTTAAGACATGTACAAATTTGTCTAAATACTAAAGAAATTAGAATATTTAAATAATGATTTTTTTTATATAAAAGTTCACATGTAAAAGACACCAGTGTATTAAAAACCATGGAATTGTCTACCTGTCAAAGCCATAAATAGCAAGACATAAAGTATAAAATTAGTATATATAAGTCTAAAGTTCTGCTGGATAAATGTTTATGAAGAACTGAATTGCAACACACATTTAACTTAAGCTGTTAGCTTACCTTGCTTAGATATGAAGGGAAAATTCCACATAACTCTTTAGTATGTTCGGTTAAAATCTCTCTCTTCTTCTTGTAATATGTGAGATAATGCAGCATTTCTTGAATGGTATGTTGTTGCTCCTCTCTGGATCTCTTCTGAAGCTCCACATCTTCTACTGCCTTCTTTTTTTGAGCCAGGGACACTAATAAAAGAAGAAAATTTATTTACTGTAATTAAACTAAAACTCAATTTAATGTAATTACAGTTTAGGTACTTGCATAATACATTTATTTATTTATTTATATATATACAGAAGGTACATTGGGATTGTGAGGATACATAATATGGTAATTACAATCTTGTAAAGCCACTAGTACGCGCAGCGTTTCGGGCAGGTCCTTAAGAAAATTTTAAGTAGGTAAAAACTTGAAAAATTTGTAAAAAATGATAACAGTTACAAAGCAAGAAAAAAATAAAAGATGAGAGAAAATTGTAGGTATATTAAAGCACATAGGTAGCTCAGATTGATTGCAATGACAGCTTGAATGGTAGCGAAGCGAAGCGTAAATGTCCATAGAGCTGGCAAGCAGGGGATGAAAGAACGGGGCGATGCTGCAGAAATCTTGAGCAAGGATCCGTGGATGAGGTGAAGAGGGGAGATGAAAGATCGGTGGCCCAACCACCGCGGATTTGAACTTGATCAGATGGAAGTAGAATTGAGTAGGGTGTCATTTGCAGTACACACAGAGGCCGGGAACGCAAGCAGCTGGCAGTGGAGGTTTGATGTCAGATGTTGATGTTAAGTCAGTTCGTTAGTAGTCTCCTTCCTTGTTGATTTCACCAAACTTTGATCGTTGGTCTTCTTTTTGGGATTGTCGGTCTTGGTGGTCACGTTTCGTGTTGATGCTTGGAGGTGATCTTTCCGTGGAGGTGATGGTGTTCCAACAGATACGTCTTCATCCGATTCATCAGATGAGTGAAGAGCAGGGGTGTTGACACGCTGGGGTAGAGTTCTTGAAGATTGAGTTCTTGAAGGTTGATGTCTTGAAGGTTGAGTTCTTGGAGGTTGAGTAGCAGTGGTAGGTACTGCAGCAGAAGGGGCTGCATAGTAGGTACCCTCTATAGGGTCACACCAAGGGTCGATTGCAGTGAAATTCGTCACTGAGACAGGTGAAGGGACAGCAGCAGCTGGAGAAACGTGTGGAGCAGGAGCCGACAGTATGTCTGAAAGCGTGGCCGCGTTCACAGTGATGTCATGGTTAGTAACTGGTACTGTTGCAGAAGTGGGGGTCACAGGAGGCAAAGTCTTGTGAGCTGTAGGTACCCGAACAGGATCTGAAGTCTGCATTGCAGTGGCGGAATCGTCGTCGTCGGATGCAATGTACTGGGCAACAGACTCCAGCATCTTGAAAGGAGAAGAAGAGCGCGAGCGAACAACATGACCACCAGGAGAGCGATGGACATCGGCCCGCACAGTCTGGTGGCGTTGTGAACCAAGAGACGGAGGAGAATGACGGGAAGGAAGACCAGAAGGAGAGGAGAAAGACACAGAAGACATGACAGACTGAGTAGAAAGAAGGGATACCCTAGACAGAGAACCAGAAGGGGGGACCCTCTGGGACAGAACGGAGGGAAACAGGGGAGGTGGTGGTGGGTGTGTCCGGGTCTAAGGCTTGGAAACGGTTGTCAGACTGAGTAAGGTGGGAAGGACCAGGAGAGGAAGAGCGCACTATGCGAGCATAGGATACGCCAGTGAAAGAGGGGAGACAATGAGCTTAGTGCCGAACCTCAGGAAAAGACAAATGGTCCCAGTGCTTCAAGTTGAGGACAGCTGCCTCAAGTTTGTAACGTATACACGTGCGGGAGAAGGTAGCGTTGGCCTCACCGCAATTGAGGCAGCGGACCTAGGGAGAAGTGCACTCCAGCTTAGAGTGACCCTCGCCTCCACACATGGGACAGAGACAGGACTAGAGCATTTGAGGGCACCATGCCCAAACCTCCAGCACTTATTGCAGAGCCAAGGAGATGGAATATACTCCTGAATGGAGCATCTGGCACCAGCAAGAATGACAGAGGGCGGAAGGGTCCTACCATCAGAGTTAATCTTCACAACCCGAAGGGGCAGACGGCGATAACCATGAGGGGATGAGTAAACGTATCCACCTGGAGGACAGAATGACCCTGGGCCTTGAGGATATGCTTGATATCCTCGTGGTCTTTTCAGTCTTTTAGATTAGATTCCTAACACCAGTCGCAACATGGTGTAGGAGGAGAACAGTGCCAACACTGACATTTACCCGAGCGTTCTTTGAGACCCGAATCTCGCCAAGGCAGGATAAGGTGGCCAAGCGGGTGGCTGCATCCTGAGGAGCAGCAACGACACCAGTACCAAGACGGGAGGGGTTGAAGGTAACTGAGGCATCTACGGAATCTACAAGATGCCTATGAAGGGAAAAATTGTCAGGAGTTGGATGTAAAGGATGGAGGTCAAAGTACTTAGTCCATGAAGCAGGACCAAACAAAGCATGGTACGAATTAGTATGGGAAGGGAGCATACGAGAGTAGCCGTGGCAGGGACGGCGACGAGAACCTTTAGAGATGGGTCAAAAGGGGCAGTAGTCACAATAAGATGGAGCCATGCAAGGGGACGAGGCGGTCACCACAGCAGGCTTGGGGCTCGACCCAACCACAGAGGAGGGAGGGGAGCAGGAAGGAAGAGTCAAGTCTGGGCCTAAACTGGGCCCTGTAGCGGGGGCTACAGATCCTGGTCTTCCAAGACGGTCCGACTCAGGGGCCTGGTCACCCACCCCATGAGCCTGGGTAAGAGAAGTCGTGTTGTCATCCATGCAGCAAACAATATCAAAAGTTAAGGACCAGGAACCAAGAGATACCACCTACCAGGGCAGTCAGGGAGACTGAGCGCGGGCCAGTGCAGGAAGGGTGCGTTGTCCCCAGCGGTGCTCCCCCTTTTCAACAGGGGAGTACTACTACATCGTCCATTCTCCCAGACTGGTGCTAAGACCCCATTCCCCCTATAGCCCCAGCCTGGACACCCAACCATCCACTCAGGGCGGCCCCTCACAGGCGACCCCTCCAGCGGGTGGTCCGATGGCTCATAAGGCCCCTACGTGGTGCCCTTCAGCACGTCCACCACCCAAAAAAAGGGCAGGAGAGAGAGCAAAGGCAACCTACACCGGTCACAGGGAGGTGTACGTGAGCCCCTCACCACGGCAAGGAGGCACCACGGAGGGGTTAAAAGGGGCAATACCAGTCGTCTTGTACTCCAGAAATTATGAAACTTGACAGCAATAATAAGTTTTTAAACTCAAATATACTTTTATTGTTTATTATCAAGACAAGTTGAGGTACACAACTGCAATCAATCAAACCATTATCTGTATACAAATCATGGAAAACATTCTTAAGAAAAAGAACATCACTTGTGATACAGAGATCACAATATCATTATACATTTAATGAACAAATCCACAAAGGCCGTAATGAGGGTTCGAACTTGTGTCCGGGCTAAGATGCACGCTAAGGTCCAACTAAGGTGCTTCCGAAATCATCCAGCACGTAAATCAGTACAGCCACGATGGGTCGCACCGCTGCAGCCAGATCACTTCGCCGCCACACCTACACAAGCGGTGCCATATTCAAGTGGTGTTCCTGCCAAAGAGAAAAAAAAAAGATTCTCTATAATATTCTCTCTACTCCGAGTAAATACCTAACCTGTCCTCCGATAAAGAGCATCACTTTTTGCTCATATGCATCACACAAAGCCAAAAAATTTACAAGAAAATGAAAGCATCTCAAAAAAGGGATGTACTGTCCCATTTTCTGTTTTGGAGCCTCTGGTAGGGTAGGAGAGACTACTTTAAATTGACCGTTTTCTTGTTGGCATTGTGAAACCTTTGGAGGATGGCCTGAAACACCGTCCATCCCCTGAAACCGGGTAATGATGATCACTGTTATTTATTACCCGAGGCAAACTTACATTACTGTATAGTGTGCCCAAAGCATGGACTTTGGGCGCGTGTGTTACGAACCAAAATTCCTTGCCCGAACCAGAAGCTGTGAAGTCCACGCCATCTGTGAGTCCGCTCCCGAAAATCCCACATGGACAACGCCATCTAGTGATGACGCGAGATACCGGCAATAAGTGCTGGATGCCTATCCTAGTCGGCTCGTGACGTAGCCGCTGCTGACCTCTGGTGAGGTGGTGCTTAGACAGTGATCGCCATCTATGGAGCGAATAAGTGGACGTTTGTGTCTAAGCTAGTAAGTGATGATTCCTAGTGATCCCATGTAGTGTCCCCAGTACTGATGATGTATCTGCTTTCAGAGTCAACCTAGGACGGCTGTGAGGTACGTTGAATCAGTCTACCCAAGGCAGCCAAGGTCTCTTCACCAGTCTGCTTTGTAGAAGTTGTGAGCCACCCCCGGACGAACTCTGCTGAGTGCGTGATAACCTGCCTGAGGAGTGGCAGTGACAGGATTCGCCGTCTCCGGGGCTGGCTGGTGGAAGAGACCACCCACTGCGGTGCCGACCGAGGAGAGTGACCAGCGAGTCACACGAGGCTCCTGCCTAGGGCTCGCAACCTTAGTATTAGTCATGGAGTGGCCTAACAGCGAGGATGACTAGTACCTGCCAGCTACAGGCTGGACTGTGGTTGTAGGCCATCACGACGAGGCACCCAGTGGGATTGTAATTTGGCTGGCCTGTGGCCAGGGTAGATTCATGGTGGGTTCTGGGCCACGGAAGAGAAAACCAGGAAAGGCTACCCAGAGTGAGCATCGCCAAGTATCCAGTGTCTTCAGAGGAAGACTAAGATGTAAATACTGTGTTGTAATAATTCCCTTTTGTGACTTTAATTTACATATGGTGGTGGGAAAGGAATATATATAATTAAGTATACTTGTGTATTTAATGTACCTCCCCAAGATTTTACTTGCGTTATGGAGCTCACCCCTTGAAAGCCTCTACTAACTTGGGGCTGGATGCCCAAAAAACTAATACCATCAGAAAAGAACCCGGTTGCGTCCCAGTAGGGCCGTAATATAATTTGCATCCCCTGCGGGATCCGACCCCTTGTCAAGCATGTTTGACAGGGATGGTGACGTAGTGCAATCTCCTGTGAATAATTCCCCTGTTTGTAATTATTAGGATGTTATACGTCCTGTTCAGTGCAGTGTGATTAAGTGCAATATTGGCAAGTGCGGTTCTGTGTGATTAAGTGCAGTATTGGCGAGTTCGGTGCTCGGTGCGATTAAGTGCAGTATTGGCGAAGTACAGTGCTCGGTGTGTTAAGTGCTCAAGTGAAGCAGTGTGTTAAGTGTTCGTGCACCACTTAAGTGACAATGGCGGAGAAAGTGACCATTGAGGATCTGGACTATGTTTAGGACTTTCTGAACAAGGATAAACTGAATATAAGTTTTCTAACTGTCAAAATGCGAGCCTTAGAAATAAATCGTGAGATAGAGTGGAAGAAATTAGAAATAGAACAGGAAATTAAAAAGAAGGAAATGGCAATGAAAGAAAAGGAAATAGAGAAAGAAAAGGAAATAGAGAAAGAACAAGAAATGAAAGAAAAGGAAATGGAAATGAAACGGTTGGAATTAGAAGAAAAGGAAAAAGAAAGGCAAGAAAGTAAGAAGGAAAGACTACACGAGTTAGAAGTATTGCGATTAGGTGGTCAGAGGAAAACAACGTTAACAAGTAGTTTTGATCTGGTAAGGAATATAAAGATGGTCCCTAAATTCAACGAAAAGGAAGTTTCAAAGTTCTTCGCAGCCTTCGAGAAAGTTGCTGCCTCTTTGGATTGGCCAAAGGAGAATTGGGCCATCATGATACAGTCCGTCTTGACTGGGAAGGCCCAAATTACTTACTCCACGTTGTCCCTTGATGACTCCAATGATTACGATAAGGTGAAGAAGGTAGTGCTCATGGCTTACCAGTTGTGTCTGGCTCCTGGAGACAGACACAAAGCAGTGAAAACTGTGATATCCGAAGCTGGAATTCATATAAGTTGGCATAAAATACACGAATATTCAAATGAAGAATAAACATTGTCAAAAATAGAGAGAATAGAAATAGAGAACATGGGACAAAGACAAATTAAAACAGTATACTAAGATCAGGATCAGGATCAGTGAAATTGGGGTTATGGGGCATAGATAAATCTAGAAAGAACAAGTAAATCTAGCAAGAACAGGTAAATCTAGCAAGAACAATGGAGTCAAGGTAGTGGTAGGATGAACCAGAGGTGGACTGACTGGGTCCAGAGCAGCATTGGAGAGGTGCGGTCAAGGCAATCAGAGAGAGGAGGGGCAGAAACAGGGGAGCGCACCTCATCAAGGGCAGCATCCATGAGAGAATTGAGGGCCAAGGGAATTTCTATATTTGGGACAGAGGACTTAATCACCGAAATGGGAGGGGGATTCAGGGATAGAGTCGGAGTCGGAAGGTGAGGAAGAGATTGATGCCTTCTTACCTGCTGGGAAGGAAGTAGAGGAGCAAGGCTTATGTTTCTGATATAGACAGGTGTGCCAGCAGCATCGTACTGGGCAACAGCCATTGCAGTCTCAACTGGAGAAGGAGAAAAGGAGCAGTCAATAAAGTCAGTCAGGTGCAGTCACAAGTCAGTCAGGTGCAGTCACAGTGAGAGGTTGTGTTAGCTGGAGCTCCCATTGTTGTAACATTATTATTGCAATAATGGAAGGATTAGTGAAGGATTTGGTGAGTCTGGTTGGAGCTCTGAGAGCAGAGATAGATTCCCTGCGGGAGGAGGTACGACGGCTGAGACTTCGGGAGGAAACGAAGGAGGAGACCAGTGTTGACGGGACCTCATCGTGGGGAGTCGTGAAAGACAGGGGTCTTAAGAAGACCTTGACAAGGCCACCTACAGACGCCCTAAGGACAGCAAACTCATTTGCCGTGATGGAGGACGAGTGCTGTGGTGAGCCTGCAGTTCACTCGGAATGGAAACCAGCGAGGAGCAGCGGAGCGCAGGCCCCTCAGGCTGCTCAGAAAGTTAAGGAGGTACCGAAGCGAATTTTGGTTGTGGGAGATTCCCAGGTGAGGTATTTAGACAGAACGTTTTGTGCCAGAGATAGGGGGAACAGATTAAGGGTTGGCTATCCGGGAGCTGGAATTGCCGATATTGTTGGAAACATGAATGATATTATGACGGGAAATGGGAACAAACCCATTATTTGTATTAGTGCAGGGGGTAATGATGTTGGGCGAGTTAGGAGTGAGGAACTAATACAGAGATTCAGGACAGCCATAGAATTAGTTAGGAGCAAGGGAGGAATCCCGATCATATGTGGCATTCTTCTAAGAAAGGGAGTGGGAAATGAATGGATGTCGAGGGCACTTGGTGTCAATGGCCGGCTGGAAAGATATTGCAAATCAAATGCAATATCTTTCATAGACAACTGGGAACACTTCTATGGAAGAAATGAAATGTATGCTCATGATGGGGTGCATCTATCGAGGGCTGGGGTTGTTGCTGTTGCGAACTCGTTGGAACCAGTGGTTAGAGGTGTTTGTTTGGGTTTAAACTGTTAGTAGATAGTGGTATGGGAATTGATTTGGAGGAAGGAGGTAATAAAAGTATGTGTTCGTGGGAGAAAAGAATTGGCAAAATGATCAGGGAAAGAAAAAGGCCTCAAAATAACAATTCACTTAGGGTATATTACACTAACAGCATAAGTCTAACAAATAAAATTAACGAATTAAATGCTCCTGTCTGCACAGAACAAATAGATATTATTGCACTTACCGAAACGTGGATGAATGTAGAAGATAGAGAACTATTAGCTGAATATCAAATAAATGGATTTAAACTATTTCACACAGATAGATATATTAGACGAGGAGGGGGAGTAGCCATATATGTTAGGGAAAATTTGAAATGTAGTCTCAAAGAGGGAATCAAAACTGAGCCACACACAGAAACTATTTGGATAGAATTAAACGAAAAAGCAAATAATATTATAAAAGGAGTTATATATAGGCCACCAAATTTAGACAGAATGGAAGCAAAGCATCTATGGGATGAAATATCTAGAGCATCTAGATCTAACAGTATTTATGTCATGGGTGACTTTAATTTTAGTGGAATAAACTGGGTGAACAAAACAGGGAATAGTGAAGCAGAAGATTTTCTAGAATTAATTGACTATTGCTTTCTTACGCAAAACATTAAGGAACCAACGTGGGAAAATAATATTTTAGATTTAGTGTTAACTAACAGGGAAACACAAATTAATGACATCGAAATAGGGAGTGAGCTAGGGAACAGTGATCACAAAGTAATCAGATTTAGCATAGAATGGAATAGACCTGTAGGAGAAAATTCTGTTAAAGTGCCAGATTTTCAAAAAGCTGATTTTAATAGCCTAAGAATTTTTTTTGGGTCAAATAGATTGGAAAGTCTTGGGTATGGGGTGTGGGCCGGTCTTGGAGCGAGACATGAACCCAGCGATAGGTGACGTAAAACGGAATTTCGATGTGGATTTAATATATAACTTATTTAGGAATATTCTAAACAAAGCACAGGAACGTAGTATACCATACAAATTGAATAGATCGAATACTAATGACCCAAAGTGGATAACAAATAATTTAAAGAACCTTATAGGGAAAAAGAGAGCTTGTTACAAAAGGATTAAGAATGGGGAAGTCAGTTTAAAACAGGAATTCATGCAACTGGTTAGAAATGTTTAAAAAGAGATTAGGAAAGCAAAAAGAAACTATGAAGTTCGCATAGCAGAGCAAGCAAAGTCAAATCCTAAAGGGTTTTTTCAGTTATATCGAACTAAGACTAGGGAAAGGATAGGTCCATTAAAATCTGAGACAGGTCAAATAACGGATAATGACAAGGAGATGAGTAGTATTTTTACCAATATTTTATATCTGTATTTACTAAAGAAGAACTTAACAATATGCCTTCAGCCGAACATGTCTATGTGGGTGGGGATGAGGACAGGTTAACTAGTTTAGCAGTTACCAGGGAGGATGTAATTAAACAATTAGAAAAACTAAAACCAAACAAATCCCCAGGGCCGGATGAAGTGTTTGCCAGGGTGCTTAAAGAATGCAAAGAGGAGCTTTCTGAGCCACTGTCTACCATATTTAATAAATCAATAGAGTCAGGCAGAGTGCCAGAGTCATGGAAGGTAGCTAATGTGGTACCAATTTTTAAGAAAGGAGATAGATCACTTGTGTCAAACTATCGGCCAATTAGCCTAACGTCTATTGTGGGAAAGTTACTTGAATCAATAATTGCAAATACAATTCATCTCCATCTTGAAAAACATAAATTAATAAATGAGTCGCAACATGGTTTTACAAATGGCCGTTCATGTTTAACAAATTTGCTAACTTTTTATTCCAGCATAGTTGAGGCAGTTGATAGTGGTAAGGATTGTGATGTTGTGTACCTTGACTTTAGCAAAGCTTTTGATACAGTGCCACATGAAAGACTAATTAAAAAATAGAAGCTCATGGTATTGGGGGTGCTATATTAAGTTGGATTAGGTCATGGCTATTCCATAGGAAACAGAGAGTTAGTATAAATGGGGTTAAGTCACAGTGGGATAATGTTGTTTGTGGAGTACCTCAGGGCTCTGTCCTGGATCCTCTGTTGTTTATAATATATATAAATGATTTAGATTTAGGTTTGAGTAGCAACATTTGCAAATTTGCCGATTATACGAAAATCGGTAGGGAAATTAATTCGGAGGAGGACTCACTATCACTTCAAGTTGATCTAGATAGGGTTCTGAAATGGTCAAAGGATTGGCAAATGCAGTTTAATGCTGATAAATGTAAAGTTCTGAGGCTAGGTAATGATGATAGAGTTACAAGCTAGATGGTGTTGAGATTGCGAAGTCGGATTGCGAAAGGGATCTGGGAGTTATGATCAGTAAGAATTTAAAACAAAAGGATCAATGCATGAATGTTCGTAATAAGGCGAATAAAACACTGGGATTTATTAATCGAAGCGTTAGTAACAAGACACCTGGTGTGGTTCTTAAGCTATATCTTGCTCTAGTTAGGCCCCATTTAGATTATGCAGTTCAGTTTTGGTCGCCGTATTATAGAATGGATATAAATTCACTTGAATGTGTCCAATGTAGGATGACTAAGTTAATTCCCCAAATTAGAAATCTTTCATATGAAGAAAGATTAACAAAAATTAAGTTGCATTCACTGGAAAGGCGAAGAGTGAGGGGTGACATGATAGAGGTTATCAAGTGGATGAATGGACATAACAGGGGGGATATTAATAGGGTATTAAAAATATCAACACAAGACAGAACAGGAAACAATGGGTATAAATTTGATTAAGTTTAAATTTAGGACAGACTTGGGTAAATACTGGTTCAGTATCAGGGTTGTTGATTTGTGGAACCAATTGCCGCGTAATGTGGTGGATGTGGGGTCCCTCGATTGTTTCAAGCGCGGGTTGGACAAGTATATGAGTGGGATTGGATGGTTATAGATAGGAGCTGCCTCGTTTGGGCCAATAGGCCTTCTGCAGTTGCCTTTGTTCTTATGTTCTTAATATGAAGATTGCTGGGAGGAGGGACAACGACCTGGATGGACAGGTGGTGTGGAGGGCCAAAAAACAAGAGGGGAGGGCCGAGAAGGAAAAGAGGGCACAGGAGAAAGGGAAGACTGGAAAGGAAGGAAGGAAGGAAGGAAGGAAGGAAGGAAGGAAGGAAGGAAGGAAGGAAGGAAGGAAGGAAGGGAGGAAGGGAAGGGAGACACCAGACAGAGAACCAGGAGGAAGACCCTCTGGCCCAGAATTCAGTAGAGCAGGTGAGGTGGTGGTGTCCAGGTCCATGGCCTGGAAACGGTTGCAAAACTGAGATAGGGAGTGGGAGAGGGCGACAAGTGGAACGCAATATACGAGTATAAGACATGCCAGAGGAAGATAAAAGATGGCGTACTTGGCGTCTCACATCAAGAAAAGATAAATGATTCTGATGTTTCAAATTGAGGATGGCTTCCTCAAATTTGTATTGCACACATGTGCGAGAGAAGGTAGGGTGGGAATCACTGCAACTGATGCAGTGAGCTTGGGAAGAAGAGCACTGTCTTATAATGACCTGAGTATCCACACAAGGGGCATCAGAGACCACTTGTGCATTTGAAGCGATCATGCCCAAATTTCCAGCACCTATTGCAGAGGGGAGGAGAACAGATGCTACTTCAGGAGCATCTGGCACCAGCAAGAATTACGGAAGACAGAAGGGACCTACTATCAGAAGTGATCTTCATTACGCAAAGAGACTGGCCAGGATGACCACGAGGGAGGTCGAGTAACATATCAATCTGGAGCATTGAATGGCCTTGGGTTTCAAGGATATGTTTACTATCCTTCTGGCAATCTATTGGGGCAATATATATATATATATATATATATATATATATATATATATATATATATATATATATATATATATATATATATATATATATATATATATATATATATATATATATTTGCAAACAAGCCTGAATGGTCCCCAGGACTATATACAACTGAAAAATCACACCCCAGAAGTGACTCGAAACCATACTGCCAGGAGCAACGCAACTGGTATGTACAGGGACGCCTTAATCCGCTTGACCATCACGACCGGACAAAAGGAAGTGATAGCCTAAGCTATTTGAACCACTTCCCCGCCGGCACTCGTATAGTAATCTTGGGCATAGCATTTTATCAAATCACCTCATTCTTTGGGGCAACACGTGAGGAACACAAATGCAAACAAGCCTGAATGGTCCCCAGGACTATATACAACTGAAAACTCACACCCCAGAAGTGACTCAAACCCATACTGCCAGGAGCAACGCAACTGGTATGTACAGGGACGCCTTAATCCGCTTGACCATCACGACCGGACAAAAGGAAGTGATAGCCTAAGCTATTTGAACCACTTCCCCGCCGGCACTCGGATAGTAATCTTGGGCATAGCATTTTATCAAATCACCTCATTCTTTGGGGCAACACGTGAGGAACACAAATGCAAACAAGCCTGAATGGTTCCCAGGACTATATGCAACTGAAAACTTACACCCCAGAAGTGACTCGAACCCATACTGCCAGGAGCAATGCAACTGGTATGTACAGGGACGCCTTAATCCGCTTGACCATCACGACCGGACAAAAGGAAGTGATAGCCTAAGCTATTTGAACCACTTCCCCGCCGGCACTCGGATAGTAATCTTGGGCATAGCATTTTATCAAATCACCTCATTCTTTGGGGCAACACGTGAGGAACACAAATGCAAACAAGCCTGAATGGTCCTCAGGACTATATACAACTGAAAACTCACACCCCAGAAGTGACTCGAACCCATACTGCCAGGAGCAACGCAACGGGTATGTACAGGGACGCCTTAATCCGCTTGACAATCACGACCGGACAAAAGGAAGTGATAGCCTAAGCTATTTGAACCACTTCTCCGCCGGCACTCGGATAGTAATCTTGGGCATAGCATTTTATCAAATCACCTCATTCTTTGGGGCAACACGTGAGGAACACAAATGCAAACAAGCCTGAATGGTCCCCAGGACTATATACAACTGAAAACTCACACCCCAGAAGTGACTCGAACCCATACTGCCAGGAGCAACGCAACTGGTATGTACAGGGACGCCTTAATCCGCTTGACCATCACGACCGGACAAAAGGAAGTGATAGCCTAAGCTATTTGAACCACTTCCCCGCCGGCACTCGGATAGTAATCTTGGGCATAGCATTTTATCAAATCACCTCATTCTTTAGGGCAACACGTGAGGAACACAAATGCAAACAAGCCTGAATGGTCACCAGGACTATATACAACTGAAAACTCACACCCCAGAAGTGACTCGAACCCATACTGCCAGGAGTAACGCAACTGGTCCATTCGTGATGGTCAAGCGGATTAAGGCGTCCCTGTACATACCAGTTGCGTTGCTCCTGGCAGTGACATACCAGAAAATATTCTGAGGAAACTACTCCAAGCTTGTACTAAAGAGGCACCCTTCTTGAGCCCGGATGGGCACATGTATAAGCAAGTAGATGGGGTCGCCATGGGTTCTCCCCTAGGTGTCCTGTTTGCAAACTTCTACATGGGTACCATCGAGCAAAAAGTCTTAGTCGACATGAACTTGAAACCGGCCATATACTGCAGGTATGTTGACGACATTTTTACACAGGTACCTGATGTCAGACATGTGCAGGAGCTGAAGGAGGCATTTGAGCAGAGTTCCGTGCTGCGTTTCACTTACGAGATGGAAAAGGATGGGAAGCTGCCCTTTCTAGATGTAACAGTCATGGAAAAGAGCGGAGGTTTCCACACTGCAGTCTACACTAAGGAAACGAACATAGGAATGTGCCTAAATGCCAACAGCGACTGCCCAGACAGGTAAAGAGGAGTGTTGTTAACGCATATGTCGACCGTGCTCTCAGCCACAGCTCAGAATGGAAGCAAGTCGACGAAGAACTCTGTAGGGTAAGGCAGGTCCTAGTCAACAACGGCTTCTCCAATGGTTTCGTCGAAGACATCATAAAAATGAAAGTGAAACGCCATGCAACCTCTGAAGAGACAACCAACACAACACCTATACCCCCTATTAGACTATTTTACAGGAACTTCTTTTCCACAGCTCATAAAACGGAGGAAAGGGTCCTGAAAGATATTGTTAATAGAAACGTTATCCCTACAGACAAAAATCAGAGGATACAACTGACGATTTACTATAAAACAAGAAAAACGGCCAGCCTACTCATGAGAAACACTCCAGACACAAAGCAGAACGCTTTAAAAGAGACCAACGTCGTCTATGCCTTCAAATGCCCACGTGGGGACTCTAAGCTCCAAAAAACCCAGTATATAGGCAAGACAACAACATCTCTTTCTAGGCGTTTAACGATGCATAAGCAACAGGGCTCCATTAAGGAACATATAATCTCTTCCCACAACCAAACCATCGCCAGAGAAATTATAGTAAACAACACAGAAATCATTGATAGATACAGCGATAGCAGACGGCTTGACGTTTGCGAGGCTCTGCACATTAAGAAGTCAACACCAGCAATCAACAGCCAATTAATGCACAACTATATTCTACCCACCTCAAGACTCTGCTCTAATATAGAAGCATCAAGAAATTTGGACCAATAGGCTTTCTACAATCACTTCCATTTCAATACCCATTGTCTCGTGTTCTGTCATGTGTTGATGAAATTAATACCCTATTAACTACCACCTCACTCAAAAGTAGATATAAACAAATCGGAGATATGTAAGTTCTATTAAGTTGTGTATGTGTAAAGTCTTTGAAAATGTAATAAGTTTAACGAAACGCGCTCAAGTGTCGCGTCAGACTAGAAATAAAAATGAATTTTGGAGAATTGATTTTTGAATTACCTCCAACAGTGAAAAGAAATGTACGAAAGATTGAGAAAATTCGTGTTAGAATTATTAATCTTACTTTTTCGGTCATATTTAATAATATATATATATATATATATATATATATATATATGTCGTACCTAGTAGCCAGAACACACTTCTCAGCCTACTATGCAATGCCCAATTTGCCTAATAAGCCAAGTTTTCATGAATTAATTGTTTTTCGACTACCTAACCTACCTATCCTAACCTAACCTAACTTTTTCGGCTACCTAACCTAAGCTAACCTTTAAAGATAGGTTAGGTTAGGTTAGGTAGGGTTGGTTAGGTTCGGTCATATATAATAATAAATAATAATAATAATAATAATTTTTATTTAGGTAAAGGTACATACATAAAGAGATTTTTCAAAGTTTGTTGGCTTTATAGATAGAGCTAGTACATACAATGCCTAAAGCCACTATTACGCAAAGCGTTTCGGGCAGGAAAAAACACTAATGACTAAAGCTTAAAACTAATGGGTAAAAAGAAAAAAATGCGTTGAGTACAAATAAAAATAGAGGTAAAAGAGGGGGGAACATTGTTGAAAAAGCAGCACAAATACAATTACAAATTATTACAGAAAATTACATTCAAACAGCGTTGATTTGAAAAAAAAAAAAAAAAAAAAAAAACATACATGGGTTGACAACAGAGGGGTAAGGTAGGTTACAGGGAATTTATTAGGTATAGCTTCGTTTTTAACTTAAACTGGTTGAGAGAGGTACAGTCTTTAACATGGTTGGGAAGGTCATTCCACATTCTGGGCCCCTTGATTTGTAGAGCATTTCTGGTTTGATTAAGTCGTACTCTAGGAATATCAAAACTGTATTTATTTCTGGTGTGGTGCTCGTGGGTTCTGTTACAACCTTCTATGATGCTTTTGAGATCAGGATTGGCATTATAGTTTAGCGTTTTATATATGTATAATACACATGAGAGAATGTGCAGTGACTTAATGTCTAACATATTCAGAGATTTGAGTAGGGGTACCGAGTGATGTCTGGGGCCAGAATTGGATATTGTCCTAATAGCAGCTTTGTGTTGAGTAATTAGAGGACGTAAGTGATTTTGGGTAGTAGAGCCCCAAGCACAAATACCATAGTTGAGATATGGATAGATAAGGGAGTAATAGAGAGTCACCAGGGCAGGGCGTGGTACATAATATCTGATCTTAGAAAGAATGCTCACATTTTTTGAAACTTTTTTTGATATGTTTAGTATGTGTCCCTGGAAATTCAGCTTGTGGTCAATGAGAATGCCAAGGAATTTGCCATCTAATTTGTTACAAATTTGGGTATTGTTTATTTTGAGATTTATTTGATTAGAGGATTTATTGCCAAACAGAATATAGAAAGTTTTGTCAATGTTAAGGGTGAGTTTGTTGGCAGTTAGCCACAGATGGACTTTATTTAGCTCAGTATTTACTGTGGCATTTAGAGCAAGGGGATCAGGACTGGAGTAAATGAAGGTTGTGTCGTCAGCAAATAGAATTGGTTTGAGGTGTTGGGAGGCATTTGGAAGGTCATTAATGTAGATGAGAAAGAGGAGATGGCCAAGTATGCTGCCCTGGGGAACACCAATGTTGATGGGTAGGGTGGGAGAAATTGTATTATTCACAGAAACACATTGGAGCCTGTCAGTAAGGTAGGATTTGAGGTATTGTAGGGAGTGTCCTCTGACACCATAATGATGTAATTTAAGAAGAAGGTTTTGGTGGTTGACAGTATCAAAAGCTTTACGCAGGTCCACAAATAACCCAACAGGGAACTCATTTTTATCAAGAGCTGTATGAATCGAGTTAAGCATACTAATAAGTGCATCGTTATTGCTTTTTTTGGGCCTGAAGCCATATTGGCAAAGGCTAAGTATATTGAGTCTGGCTAGATATGAGTAAAGCTGCTTATAGATTAGTTTTTCAAAAACTTTTGACAAGTTTGGCAGGATTGATATAGGTCTGTAGTTGTTAACATCTATGAGATCACCACATTTGTGGACAGGCGCTACTCTCGCTTTTTTTAGAATATCTGGAAAGGTTTGGAGTTCAAGTGACTTGTTGAAGAGCAAAGCAATAGCAGGGGCTAAAGATCTGGAGGATATCTACGTTAATTTTAACTCCAATAAAAAAAAATTGACCTCATACATAATGAAATGGGTAGCTTTATCATTTCATAAGAAAAAAATAGAGAAAATATATTAATTCAGGAAAACTTGGCTTATTAGGCAAATCGGGCCTTGCATAGTAGGCCGAGAAGTGCATTCTGGCTACTAGGTACGACATATATATATATATATATATATATATATATATATATATATATATATATATATATATATATATATATATATATATATATAAATACTGGGCATACAGCCTAATACCAATAACTGGTACACTTATATATATATATATATATATATATATATATATATCTGACAAAAGTTATCATATTAATATCACATGAAAGAAATCATCAATGACACAGTAAACTCTTCAATGATAACAGGTGCATCCACACACCGCAAATATATATAACGTGAGAGCTTTATATAGCCTCACTTCTCACAACTGTGTCCTACCGTGACATAGACATTAGTGAGTCTTGCTCACGACATGAAAAATACTATGGCTACATATATAGCTGACTAAAGGGGAATTGGGAGGGAAACTAGAATTACCTACTTCCACCTCACAGTGCAGACTAGCCCCTCCGGTGAGAGTTGAATTGCAGCTCCTGGTTCCGGCTCTCGCCTCGTTGTAGGGAACGCCCCCCCACACACACACTGATGCCTTCTCCAGGAACCCAATCAACGTCCCAATAATAAACGCGTCGTCTCCGTGCTCTGTTCTCCGCAGGTCCATGCTCCTCCACAACTTCTTGAAGGGTTGGAGTCGGTCTAATGGCCGTTGACTTGTCCTCCCAACTACGACTGCCAACCTACTTCTCGGCTGCAGTCGTCCTGATTCCCAATTAGTTTTTTTCTTCCACTGCTTCCCAGTGGCTCGGTCCAGCCACTACGCCGTCACAAACGGGTGAACTGCCTCAGACGTCGCATACGTCACTGCACAGACTTCATTACTTCTTGAACAGTACCTGTCCCTGAAGCACTTGTTGCTCAATATTCCATCGATTCCCTCTTCGGTCCAACATATGGAATGAAGGAAGACCTCACAGAGTACTTGCAGACTTCGGGTGACGCGTAAAATCCACGGGAGCGGGATACAACTGTCAAACTGACAGGACCAATCTACGCAGTCCTACTACCTTGACGTATCATGTCAGACTGATTCCCTCACGGTGGATTGGCCCAGCCACTACGTCGCTCCTAACCGAGTGAACTGTCTCAGACGTCACATACGTCACTGCACAGACTTCACTTCTTCTTGCACAGCACCTGTTCCGGGAGCACTTGTTGCTCAATATTCGTCAATTCCAGGTCCAACACATGAACGAAGGAAGACCTCACAGAGTGCTTGCAGACTACAGGAGACGCGTACATCCACCGGAGCTGGGGTAAACTGTCATACTGACAGAATCCCCGGTCGCACGCCCGACCTCCTTGACGTGCCGTGTTCGACTGGTGGTGCCAACGCGGCGCAACCTCCGGGCCCCCCTGCCTTCGTGACGTCATACTTGCCAGGGGCAGTTTTCATTGGCTCCCTGTGCCACGTCACTGTCAGTGACCAATCCGGTGCCACTGACGTCACACAGTTTTGGCGGCAAAACGGAGGGGCCACCGCCATATTGGCGTCCTAAAGGGCCTATACCAAAGGCCAAAATACTCTTCTTTTACGAATTTCTCGCCAACGCGAGAACACTACACTCTCCCACACATATCGAATTGTTCCCGAGAACGTAGAGAACGCTCGGGAAAAGTGGATATGACTCTTACAGCAGGCGTGGGAGAAATATAAGGGGAGGAACACAGTCACAATATATATATATATATATATATATATATATATATATATATATATATATATATATATATATATATATAACCTTCAAGGGGTACCACCTCTGGTGCAAGTGTAGGGACCCATAGCCTCGGAGTAGAAAATAAAGAGTACTCAGAGAAGACCTTGTGGATCCTCACTGAACACTTTGATATTTTCTTCTCCTACCACCCCTATTCTTTTGGTATGTGTGTATATTTATCTAACTTTATTTGACAATGTCATTACACAAAAAAATTTAAAATATTGATTATATGCAGGGGTACAAGGCTGCTTATCACAAGTTAAAAAGCTCCTCCAGTTCCTCAGATGGCGGGCAGGAACCATGGATGCAGTGAGCATTTCCTCTCTGGATTGCCACACTAAGGCACTGAAAAAGAAAACTGGCAGCTCTAGGGTCTCTAGTTGTTTCGATTAGCTTAGACCCCAACTCCTTCAAAAAGCTAGTAGCACTTTTACCCCAGGCACCAAGTTTCTCTGAGGCAATGGGGACGAAATTGTAGTTGTGCTCACGGTCTCTGTATTTACGTAACTTGGCCGCTTCCCGGTGATTGGCAGCTCCTCCTGCTTGTGTAGCACTGAAGTCAACATAGGTATTGGCTAAAGTTGAAACGCAAGTGTAGTCCCACACCAACTGCCAACCATTCTTCCAGGGGTTCACCGTGATTCCGTCTGAGCGACTGACAGGCTCATCAGAGTTGCGGGACATTAGGTAACGGGGTTCTCTCTCTGCTGGACAACCGGCTGTGGTAAGGCTTCTTCTAATAATGTCATTGACCTCGCCGTGTCTTGCATGCCATCCTCTTGTCTTTTGGCAGAGAAGGCCATGCCGTCCGTATCTGTCGAGCTCTGCCTCGCCGCAAATACACCTGTATTCGGTGTGGATTGGGGCAGCGAGGCGGAGAGCCACGGCAATTCGGAGAGCCTGGGGTGTGAGACGGGTGCCGGTTGCTGACATTGGGGTTGCTAATAGAAAATCACCTGCATCGGGAGCTGCTACAGCTCTAAGTCGGGCAGTGTCATGTGGTGTTGATGCAGCTTCTAGCAAAGTCGCAGCTTCTTGGTCGGCAATGGGGCGATATATATATAAATATATATATATATGTCGTACCTAATAGCCAGAACGCACTTCTCAGCCTACTATTCAAGGCCCGATTTGCCTAATAAGCCAAGTTTTCATGAATTAATGTTTTTTCGTCTACCTAACCTACCTAACCTAACCTAACCTAGCTTTTTTTGGCTACCTAACCTAACCTTACCTATAAATATAGGTTAGGTTAGGTTAGGTAGGGTTGGTTAGGTTCGGTCATATATCTACGTTAATTTTAACTCCAATAAAATAAAATTGACCTCATACATAGAGAAAAGGGTTCCTTTATCATTTCATAAGAAAAAAAATATAGTATATATATTAATTCAGGAAAACTTGGCTTATTAGGCAAATCGGGCCTTGAATAGTAGGCTGAGAAGTGAGTTCTGGCTACTAGGTACGACATATATATATATATATATATATATATATATATATATATATATATATATATATATATATATATATATATATATATATATATATATATATATATATATATATATATACCAACGAGAACTAACATGCTTAAAAATAATTAGAACTAGAGACTGCTGTGGGGAGTATATCTTCGTCAGTTTCAGAGTCAAGGGTGCCGAGTTTGTCCTGTCTGTGGGTGCAGTCTATAGAATTCTGAACACTGATGTGTCCGAATTCAATTCAAACCTTAGAAATCTAATACTAGATAACAGACTGAACAAAAACCATCTAATTATCGCAGGGGACTTTAATATTGACCTCTGCGAGCCTGAACACCCTACTGCTGTTAGCTTACTCAACTGTATGAATTCCTGCTTCCTCATACCCTTAATCACTAGACCTACTAGAATCACTGATAGTACTGCTACGACTCTAGATCACAGACATTCCTTTCCATTCCATCACAGACATTGCTTTCCAGACATTCTAAAAAAAAAGCAAGAGTAACCCCGGTCCACAAATGTGGTGATCTCACAGATGTTAACAACTACAGACCTATTTCAATCCTGCCTAACTTGTCAAAAATATTTGAAAAACTAATCTACAAGCACCTTTACTCTTATCTAGCAAAACACAATATACTTAGCTCTTGTCAATATGGCTTCAGACTCAAAAAAAGCACTAACGATGCACTTAATAGTATGATTAACTTGATTCATGCAGCTCTTGATAAAAATGAGTTCCTGTGGACCTGCGTAAGGCTTTTGACATTTTCAACCACCAAAAATTTCTTCTTAAATTACATCATTATGGAGTCAGAGGACACTCCCTGCAATACCTCAAATCTTACATTACTGACAGGCTCCAGTATGTTTCTGTGAAAAATTCAATTTCTCCCACCCTACCTATCAACATTGGTGTTCCTCAGGGAAGCATACTTGGCCCTCTCCTCTTTCTCATCTACATTAATGACCTTCCAAATGCCTCCGAACACCTCAAACCAATTCTATTTGCTGACGACACAACCTTCATTTACTCCAGTCTTGACCCCCCTTGCTCTAAATGCCACAGTAAACACTGAGCTAAATAAAGTCCATCTTTGGCTAACTGCCAACAAACTCACCCTTAACATTGACAAAACTTTCTATATTCTGTTTGGCAGTAAATACTCTAATCAAAAAATCTCAAAATAAACAATACCCAAATTTGCAACAAATTAGAAGGCAAGTTCCTTGGCGTTCTCATTGACCACAAGCTGAATTTCCAGGGACACATTCTAAATATATAAAAAAAAAGTTTCAAAAACTGTTGGCATTCTTTCTAAGATCAGATATTATGTACCCCGCCCTGCCCTGGTGACTCTCTATTACTCCCTCATCTATCCATATCTCAACTATGGTATTTGTGCTTGGGGTTCTACTACCCAAAATCATTTACGTCCTCTAATTACTCAACACAAAGCTGCTATTAGGACAATATCCAACTCTGGCCCCAGACATCACTCGGTACCCCTACTCAAATCTCTGAATATGTTAGATATTAAGTCACTGCACATTATCTCATGTGTATTATACATATATAAAACGCTGAACTGTAATGCCAATCCTGACCTCAAAAGCTTCATTGAAGGATGTAACAAAACCCATGAGCACCACACCAGAAATAGTTTTGATATTCCAAGAGTACGACGTAATCAATCTAGAAATGCTCTACAAATCAAGGGACCCAGAATGTCGAATGACCTTCCCAACCATGTTAAAGACTGTACCTCTCTCAACCAGTTTAAGATAAAAACGAAGCACTACCTAATAAATTCCCTGTAACCTACCTTACCCCTCTGTTGTCAACCCATGTCTGTTTTTTTTAAACAACGCTGTTTGTCGACCTAATTGTATTTGTGCTGCTTTTTCAGCCATGTTCCCCCCTCTTTTATCTCTTTTTTTATTTGTTCTCAACACATTTTATTCTTTATACCCATTAGTATTAGGATTTAGTCATTAATGTTTTTCCTGCCCGAAACGCTTTGTGTAATAGTGGCTTTAGGCATTGTATTTACTAGCTCTATCTATTAATCTAACAAACTTTGTACAATCTCTTGTATGTATGTACCTTACCTAAATAAAAATTTATATATATATATATATATATATATATATATATATATATATATATATATATATATATATATATATATATATATATATATATATATATATATATATATATATATATATATATATTAGTATATTTTGGTAGCAGTCTTTCCTGTAGACATATATTATTAAATATGGCCGAAAAAGTAAGATTAATAATTCTAACACGAATTTTCTCTATTTTTTTTTTTTAGATATATACAAGAGTTGTTACATTCTTGTACAGCCACTAGTACGCGTAGCGTTTCGGGCAGGTCCCTGGAATAGGATTCCCGCCGTGAAGAATCGTTTTTTCATCCAAGTACACATTTTACTGTTGCGTTAAAACAGAGGCTACAGTTAAGGAATTGCGCCCAGTAAATCCTCTCCGGCCAGGATACGGACCCATGACATAGCGCTCGCGGAACGCCAGGCAAGTGTCTTACCACTACACCACGGAGACTGTGCTATGTTTCTTATATTTCTTTTCACTGTTGATGGTAACTGAAAAATCAATTTTCCAAAATTCATTTTTATTTCTAGTCTGACGCGACACTTGAACGCGTTTCGTAAAACTTACTACATTTTCAAAGACTTTTGTTTACACACACAACTATAACTGAACAGAGTTCAAACAGCTTCGATTTTATACCTGCATTTGGGTAAGGTGATATGTTACAATAGTTTTGGATGAGGTGAAAACAAACTTTCAACACAAGACAGAACACGAAACAATGGGTATAATATTTTGCAAGTTAAAGGGAAGAATGGAAGTAACTGCAAATTAAGGGCCTATTGGCCCATATTTCTTGATGCTTCTATATTGGTGCGGAGTCTTGAAGTGGGTAGAATATAGTTGTGCATTAATTGGCTGTTGATTGCTGGTGTCGACTTCTTAATGTGTAGTGCCTTGCAGATATCAAGCCGCTTGCTATCGCTGTATCTATCGATGATTTCCGTGTTTTTTGTTAAGACTTCTCTGGTGATGGTCTGGTTGTGGGAAGAGATTATACGTTCCTTAATGGAGCCCTTTTGCTTATGCATCGTTAATCGCCTGGAAAGAGATGTTGTTGTCTTGCCTATATACTGAATTCTTTGAGGATTACAGTCCCCAAGTGGGCATTTGAAGGCAAAGACGACATTGGTCTCTTTTAAAGCGTTTTGCTTTGTGTCTGGAGAGTTTCTCATGAGTAGGTTGGCCGTTTTCTTGGTTTTATAGTAAATTGTCAATTGAATCCTGTGATTTTTGTCTGTAGGGATAACGTTTCTATTAACAATATCTTTCAGGACCCTTTCCTCCGTTTTATGAGCTGAGGAAAAGAAGTTCCTGTAAAATAGCCTAATAGGGGGTACAGGTGTTGTTTAGTTGTCTCTTCAGAGGTTGCATGGCGTTTCACCTTCCTTCTTATGATGTCTTCAACGAAACCTTTGGAGAAGCCGTTGTTGACTAGGTCCTGCTTTACCCTACAGAGTTCTTCATCGACTTGCTTCCATCCTCAGCTGTGGCTGAGAGCACGGTCGATATAGGCGTTAACGACACTCCTTTTGTACCTGTCTAGGCAGTCACTGTTGGCATTGAGGCACATTCCTATGTTTGTTTCCATAGTGTAGACTGCAGTGTGGAAACCTCCTCTCCTTTCCATGACTGTTACATCTAGAAAGGGCAGCTACCCATCCCTCTCCATCTCGTAAGTGAAACGCAACACAGAATTCTGCTCAAATGCCTCCTGCAGCTCCTGCAGATGACTGACATCAGGTACCTGTGTAAAAATGTCTTCAACATACCTGCAGTATATGGCCAGTTTCAAGTTCATGTCGACTAAGACTTTTTGTTCGATGATACCCATGTAGAAGTTCGTAAACAGGACACCTAGGGGAGAACCCATGGCGACCCCATCTACTTGCTTATACATGTGCCCATCCGGGCTCAAGAAGGGTGCCTCTTTAGTACAAGCTTGGAGTAGTTTCCTTAGAATGCTTTCTGGTATGTCTGGTATGCTCTTTAAGGACCGGAAGCCAAACTGGAGGGGGCAGTGTATGTCGAAATTTACGAGGTAGGAATAGAGCTGTATGTAAATCATTTTTTCAAATATTTTTGATAGAATGGGTAGATTTGATATTTGTCTATAATTGTTTATGTCCGCCGGATTGCCTCCTTTATGGACTGGCGTTACTCTTGTTTTTTTAAGAATATCAGGGAAGGTGTGACTTTATTGGATGAACCATAGATGTGTGGCTCCTCTTGCATGATAGTATGATGATAGATGGAATTACTGGTGTCGATTTCACTTTGCCACAGATCTACAAGATCTTGTTGAAATTCTCGGTGTACTGTTGCTCTCAGATTGCTCATTGACAATACAAAGTTATACTCAACATTTCCTTTAAAGGCAGATTCTTTGGCTAACTTATCAGTTCTATCATGCATTCGGAGGCCAACATGAGATGGAGACCACATGAAATGGACTCTGTTACCATCAATAATAATTTTGTCTAGCTTCGGACACGAGCATGTTACAGTTATGTGTTAAAGAGTTGAGAGCAAACAAGGATGATAAGGAGTCACTGACAATTAATGTATCAAGTTTGGAAACTTGTACACATTTCAGTGCAAGGAACAAGGCAAATAGTTCGGTCTGAAGGGTAGAGGCCCAGTTGTTTATACGGACTCCCCACTCAAAGTATAGGCCATCGCCCATTGTCAGGACAACTGCACACGTGGTGCGGTGTAGGGAACCATCAGTGTATATGATTTGAGAGAGAGAATGCTCTGTGGACAGAGCATCAATATGGCTTAAGGCATTGATCTTTGCCTCAAGACGAAGCTTGAGGCAAAGATCAAGCTTTGACAATAAAGACAGAAAAAGATTTCTGTCTTTATTCTGACTAATAAATAATTTTGGTTTAATAAGTTATCAAGATGTTTTCAACAATATTCTTTCGGTGGTCGTCTATTCCAACATGGGGTGACCATTTTGAAAACGCGATACATTGGTTAACCCAACTGATACTTGGGTCTGTTTCCATCATTCTTCATAACGCTTCAGTGCATATATAAATTTTTGAAGTTATAAATTTCCAATTTAAGTGTGTAATTACTTAAAATTAAATTTTTTATTTACCCTGTATTTAGGTTAATGGTGCATAGGCGATATGCCTCCTTCATCACTATTAAGACCAAACTAAACTAAGTCCAAACTTTGGACTAAAAACCAAAGTTGGGAACATTAGTGAAATACCATCATGGTATTCAAGAGTACCTCCCATGCCCTTGCACCACCTATAGCTTTACTGTGGGTGGTGCAACCCTTGCTCAGCCCTTGACAAAAGTGAGTTTCCGATTGGACTCTTCATTGACCTGAGAAAGGCTTTTGATACCATAACTACCTCGTAATTAAAATCCACCATTATAGAATCCGCCGTGGCCTTACCCTGAACTGTATCCGATTTTGTACCCCCTAAATGTATCCAAACCTATCATACTGACAGACACCATTATGTAGCCATCAATGATACATCCTCTACCACTGTACCGTAGGGGTGCCGCAGGGCAGCATCCTAGGACCTCTACTATTTCGTATATACATCAATGATCTGCCTAATGTCTCTAACATGCTTAAAAAATCCACTTATGGATGTCAACCAACAAACTCACACTAAACATGGAAAACCATTTTACTTAAATAAATAAATAAATAAATAAATTGTTAAAATGTCTTTTTTTGGTCAGGATGAGTGAAGCAATGAAAGGCGATTTTGTTTTTATTAATAAACACTTTACTCCCCCGCAGACACAAGATCGTGTCCGCCGGGAGTCACTTGAAACTGCCTGAGTAGACATATTTTTTTGTCCGACGAACAAATATTTCTATAAAATTCAATTCTTATCCGATCGACTTCGGGATAGTATGAACATGTTTACCATAAAATATACGTTTTCTTTATTAGCCACATAGTCTATTTGAGAGACCGGCATTGGCTTGTATCTTCGTGGAGAAAGTATTGTAGATCGCCGATGTGCGGTAACAGGTAACACTTCGCCCACTTCCCACACTCTTGCGGGTAGGCCGCGATCATGATTCTACATTTATATGCATATGTTCGTGTAGGAAATTTTATTGCGATCTCAAAGATACCAAATTTAACGCTGTAGGACAAATGTGGAGTTGACAACCCTGAAAAGAATGGAAACATCTCGTCGCTGTTTGGAGCTCACGGCTAGTGATCCTTTTAGTTTCTTTATTGGTAGTGGTATAAATCACGGTTTGGTGACATTTTATACATATGTTCTTCTAGAACATTTTATTGCGAACACATTGGTACAAAAATGAAATATGTACTTAAAAAAAAAAGGTCAGTACAGTGAAAAGAGTATACACTTTTCCGTGTTGCCGCTCGATCGCCCGAAACTGTGATTCTACTTGGAGCAAGTTTTGGTCCTGTTTGTGGAGAGAATTAATTAATTATTAATTAAAGCAGCCAGGATGAGTGAAGCCATTAAAGGCGATTTTGTTTTTATTAATTAAAGCAGCCAAATGTTGCTGGCAAATGGGGCAAAACTGCAAAAGTGGATGGTGTGGTGCTGCCTTCAGGTGTGGTGCTGCCTTCAGGTGTGGTGTTGCCTTCAGGTGTGGTGCTGCCTTCAGGTGTGGTGCTGCCTTCAGGTGTGGTGTTGCCTTCAGGTGGGGTGCTGCCTTCAGGTGTGGTGCTGCCTTCAGGTGTGGATCTGCCTTCAGGTGTGGATCTGCCTTCAGGTGTGGTGCTGCCTTCAGGTGTGGTGCTGCCTTCAGGTGTGGTGCTGCCTTCAGGTGTGGTGCTACCTTCAGGTGTGGATCAGCCTTCAGGTGTTGTTCCTCTTGGATGATCTCGTCCCTCTCTGTCTCACACCTGTAAGAATGAGTGATATGATTGATGGGAAACAAAGTGCAGGCAAGACAATGGAGGCCAGTAGTAATCAGCTTGTCAGTACACAACTTTTGCCCTTGCTTCAAAAGAGCCAGGATTCCACTATTATTTTTGGGTGATAAGTGCTTCTTTTCAATAGTGTACTTGTTAGGATCCTGTAATATATAAAATATTTAATGGGATTTAAGACATGTACAAATTTGTCTAAATACTAAAGAAACTAGAATATATAAATAATGATTTTTTTTATATAAAAGTTCACATGTAAAAGACACCAGTGTATTAAAAACCATGGAATTGTCTACCTGTCAAAGCCATAAATAGCAAGACATAAAGTATAAAATTAGTATATATAAGTCTAAAGTTCTGCTGGATAAATGTTTATGAAGAACTGAATTGCAACACACATTAAACTTAAGCTGTTAGCTTACCTTGCTTAGATATGAAGGGAAAATTCCACATAACTCTTTAGTATGTTCGGTTAAAATCTCTCTCTTCTTCTTGTAATATGTGAGATAATGCAGCATTTCTTGAATGGTATGTTGTTGCTCCTCTCTGGATCTCTTCTGAAGCTCCACATCTTCTACTGCCTTCTTTTTTTGAGCCAGGGACACTAATAAAAGAAGAAAATTTATTTACTGTAATTAAACTAAAACTCAATTTAATGTAATTACAGTTTAGGTACTTGCATAATACATTTATTTATTTATTTATATATATACAGAAGGTACATTGGGATTGTGAGGATACATAATATGGTAATTACAATCTTGTAAAGCCACTAGTACGCGCAGCGTTTCGGGCAGGTCCTTAAGAAAATTTTAAGTAGGTAAAAACTTGAAAAATTTGTAAAAAATGATAACAGTTACAAAGCAAGAAAAAAATAAAAGATGAGAGAAAATTGTAGGTATATTAAAGCACATAGGTAGCTCAGATTGATTGCAATGACAGCTTGAATGGTAGCGAAGCGAAGCGTAAATGTCCATAGAGCTGGCAAGCAGGGGATGAAAGAACGGGGCGATGCTGCAGAAATCTTGAGCAAGGATCCGTGGATGAGGTGAAGAGGGGAGATGAAAGATCGGTGGCCCAACCACCGCGGATTTGAACTTGATCAGATGGAAGTAGAATTGAGTAGGGTGTCATTTGCAGTACACACAGAGGCCGGGAACGCAAGCAGCTGGCAGTGGAGGTTTGATGTCAGATGTTGATGTTAAGTCAGTTCGTTAGTAGTCTTCTTCCTTGTTGATTTCACCAAACTTTGATCGTTGGTCTTCTTTTTGGGATTGTCGGTCTTGGTGGTCACGTTTCGTGTTGATGCTTGGAGGTGATCTTTCCGTGGAGGTGATGGTGTTCCAACAGATACGTCTTCATCCGATTCATCAGATGAGTGAAGAGCAGGGGTGTTGACACGCTGGGGTAGAGTTCTTGAAGATTGAGTTCTTGAAGGTTGATGTCTTGAAGGTTGAGTTCTTGGAGGTTGAGTAGCAGTGGTAGGTACTGCAGCAGAAGGGGCTGCATAGTAGGTACCCTCTATAGGGTCACACCAAGGGTCGATTGCAGTGAAATTCGTCACTGAGACAGGTGAAGGGACAGCAGCAGCTGGAGAAACGTGTGGAGCAGGAGCCGACAGTAAGTCTGAAAGCGTGGCCGCGTTCACAGTGATGTCATGGTTAGTAACTGGTACTGTTGCAGAAGTGGGGGTCACAGGAGGCAAAGTCTTGTGAGCTGTAGGTACCCGAACAGGATCTGAAGTCTGCATTGCAGTGGCGGAATCGTCGTCGTCGGATGCAATGTACTGGGCAACAGACTCCAGCATCTCGAAAGGAGAAGAAGAGCGCGAGCGAACAACATGACCACCAGGAGAGCGATGGACATCGGCCCGCACAGTCTGGTGGCGTTGTGAACCAAGAGACGGAGGAGAATGACGGGAAGGAAGACCAGAAGGAGAGGAGAAAGACACAGAAGACATGACAGACTGAGTAGAAAGAAGGGATACCCTAGACAGAGAACCAGAAGGGGGGACCCTCTGGGACAGAACGGAGGGAAACAGGGGAGGTGGTGGTGGGTGTGTCCGGGTCTAAGGCTTGGAAACGGTTGTCAGACTGAGTAAGGTGGGAAGGACGAGGAGAGGAAGAGCGCACTATGCGAGCATAGGATACGCCAGCGAAAGAGGGGAGACAATGAGCTTAGTGCCGAACCTCAGGAAAAGACAAATGGTCCCAGTGCTTCAAGTTGAGGACAGCTGCCTCAAGTTTGTAACGTATACACGTGCGGGAGAAGGTAGCGTTGGCCTCACCGCAATTGAGGCAGCGGACCTAGGGAGAAGTGCACTCCAGCTTAGAGTGACCCTCGCCTCCACACATGGGACAGAGAGAGACAGGACTAGAGCATTTGAGGGCACCATGCCCAAACCTCCAGCACTTATTGCAGAGCCAAGGAGATGGAATATACTCCTGAATGGAGCATCTGGCACCAGCAAGAATGACAGAGGGCGGAAGGGTCCTACCATCAGAGTTAATCTTCACAACCCGAAGGGGCAGACGGCGATAACCATGAGGGGATGAGTAAACGTATCCACCTGGAGGACAGAATGACCCTGGGCCTTGAGGATATGCTTGATATCCTCGTGGTCTTTTCAGTCTTTTAGATTAGATTCCTAACACCAGTCGCAACATGGTGTAGGAGAACAGTGCCAACACTGACATTTACCCGAGCGTTCTTTGAGACCCGAATCTCGCCAAGGCAGGATAAGGTGGCCAAGCGGGTGGCTGCATCCTGAGGAGCAGCAACGACACCAGTACCAAGACGGGAGGGGTTGAAGGTAACTGAGGCATCTACGGAATCTACAAGATGCCTATGAAGGGAAAAATTGTCAGGAGTTGGATGTAAAGGATGCAGGTCAAAGTACTTAGTCCATGAAGCAGGACCAAACAAAGCATGGTACGAATTAGTATGGGAAGGGAGCATACGAGAGTAGCCGTGGCAGGGACGGCGACGAGAACCTTTAGAGATGGGTCAAAAGGGGCAGTAGTCACAATAAGATGGAGCCATGCAAGGGGACGAGGCGGTCACCACAGCAGGCTTGGGGCTCGACCCAACCACAGAGGAGGGAGGGGAGCAGGAAGGAAGAGTCAAGTCTGGGTCTAAACTGGGCCCTGTAGCGGGGGCTACAGATCCTGGTCTTCCAAGACGGTCCGACTCAGGGGCCTGGTCACCCACCCCATGAGCCTGGGTAAGAGAAGTCGTGTTGTCATCCATGCAGCAAACAATATCAAAAGTTTAGGACCAGGAACCAAGAGATACCACCTACCAGGGCAGTCAGGGAGACTGAGCGCGGGCCAGTGCAGGAAGGGTGCGTTGTCCCCAGCGGTGCTCCCCCTTTTCAAAAGGGGAGTACTACTACATCGTCCATTCTCCCAGACTGGTGCTAAGACCCCATTCCCCCTATAGCCCCAGCCTGGACACCCAACCATCCACTCAGGGCGGCCCCTCACAGGCGACCCCTCCAGCGGGTGGTCCGATGGCTCATAAGGCCCCTACGTGGTGCCCTTCAGCACGTCCACCACCCAAAAAAAGGGCAGGAGAGAGAGCAAAGGCAACCTACACCGGTCACAGGGAGGTGTACGTGAGCCCCTCACCACGGCAAGGAGGCACCACGGAGGGGTTAAAAGGGGCAATACCAGTCGTCTTGTACTCCAGAAATTATGAAACTTGACAGCAATAATAAGTTTTTAAACTCAAATATACTTTTATTGTTTATTATCAAGACAAGTTGAGGTACACAACTGTAATCAATCAAACCATTATCTGTATACAAATCATGGAAAACATTCTTAAGAAAAAGAACATCACTTGTGATACAGAGATCACAATATCATTATACATTTAATGAACAAATCCACAAAGGCCGTAATGAGGGTTCGAACTTGTGTCCGGGCTAAGATGCACGCTAAGGTCCAACTAAGGTGCTTCCGAAATCATCCAGCACGTAAATCAGTACAGCCACGATGGGTCGCACCGCTGCAGCCAGATCACTTCGCCGCCACACCTACACAAGCGGTGCCATATTCAAGTGGTGTTCCTGCCAAAGAGAAAAAAAAAAGATTCTCTATAATATTCTCTCTACTCCGAGTAAATACCTAACCTGTCCTCCGATAAAGAGCATCACTTTTTGCTCATATGCATCACACAAAGCCAAAAAATTTACAAGAAAATGAAAGCATCTCAAAAAAGGGATGTACTGTCCCATTTTCTGTTTTGGAGCCTCTGGTAGGGTAGGAGAGACTACTTTAAATTGACCGTTTTCTTGTTGGCATTGTGAAACCTTTGGAGGATGGCCTGAAACACCGTCCATCCCCTGAAACCGGGTAATGATGATCACTGTTATTTATTACCCGAGACAAACTTACATTACTGTATAGTGTGCCCAAAGCATGGACTTTGGGCGCGTGTGTTACGAACCAAAATTCCTCGCCCGAACCAGAAGCTGTGAAGTCCACGCCATCTGTGAGTCCGCTCCCGAAAATCCCACATGGACAACGCCATCTAGTGATGACGCGAGATACCGGCAATAAGTGCTGGATGCCTATCCTAGTCGGCTCGTGACGTAGCCGCTGCTGACCTCTGGTGAGGTGGTGCTTAGACAGTGATCGCCATCTATGGAGCGAATAAGTGGACGTTTGTGTCTAAGCTAGTAAGTGATGATTCCTAGTGATCCCATGTAGTGTCCCCAGTACTGATGATGTATCTGCTTTCAGAGTCAACCTAGGACGGCTGTGAGGTACGTTGAATCAGTCTACCCAAGGCAGCCAAGGTCTCTTCACCAGTCTGCTTTGTAGAAGCTGTGAGCCACCCCCAGACGAACTCTGCTGAGTGCGTGATAACCTGCCTGAGGAGTGGCAGTGACAGGATTCGCCGTCTCCGGGGCTGGCTGGTGGAAGAGACCACCCACTGCGGTGCCGACCGAGGAGAGTGACCAGCGAGTCACACGAGGCTCCTGCCTAGGGCTCGCAACCTTAGTATTAGTCATGGAGTGGCCTAACAGCGAGGATGACTAGTACCTGCCAGCTACAGGCTGGACTGTGGTTGTAGGCCATCACGACGAGGCACCCAGTGGGATTGTAATTTGGCTGGCCTGTGGCCAGGGTAGATTCATGGTGGGTTCTGGGCCACGGAAGAGAAAACCAGGAAAGGCTACCCAGAGTGAGCATCGCCAAGTATCCAGTGTCTTCAGAGGAAGACTAAGATGTAAATACTGTGTTGTAATAATTCCCTTTTGTGACTTTAATTTACATATGGTGGTGGGAAAGGAATATATATAATTAAGTATACTTGTGTATTTAATGTACCTCCCCAAGATTTTACTTGCGTTATGGAGCTCACCCCTTGAAAGCCTCTACTAACTTGGGGCTGGATGTCCAAAAAACTAATACCATCAGAAAAGAACCCGGTTGCGTCCCAGTAGGGCCGTAATATAATTTGCATCCCCTGCGGGATCCGACCCCTTGTCAAGCATGTTTGACAGGGATGGTGACGTAGTGCAATCTCCTGTGAATAATTCCCCTGTTTGTAATTATTAGGATGTTATACGTCCTGTTCAGTGCAGTGTGATTAAGTGCAATATTGGCAAGTGCGGTTCTCTGTGTGATTAAGTGCAGTATTGGCGAGTTCGGTGCTCGGTGCGATTAAGTGCAGTATTGGCGAAGTACAGTGCTCGGTGTGTTAAGTGCTCAAGTGAAGCAGTGTGTTAAGTGTTCGTGCACCACTTAAGTGACAATGGCGGAGAAAGTGACCATTGAGGATCTGGACTATGTTTAGGACTTTCTGAACAAGGATAAACTGAATATAAGTTTTCTAACTGTCAAAATGCGAGCCTTAGAAATAAATCGTGAGATAGAGTGGAAGAAATTAGAAATAGAACAGGAAATTAAAGAGAAGGAAATGGCAATGAAAGAAAAGGAAATAGAGAAAGAACAAGAAATGAAAGAAAAGGAAATGGAAATGAAACGGTTGGAATTAGAAGAAAAGGAAAAAGAAAGGCAAGAAAGGGAGAAGGAAAGACTACACGAGTTAGAAGTATTGCGATTAGGTGGTCAGAGGAAAACAACGTTAACAAGTAGTTTTGATCTGGTAAGGAATATAAAGATGGTCCCTAAATTCAACGAAAAGGAAGTTTCAAAGTTCTTCGCAGCCTTCGAGAAAGTTGCTGCCTCTTTGGATTGGCCAAAGGAGAATTGGGCCATCATGATACAGTCCGTCTTGACTGGGAAGGCCCAAATTACCTACTCCACGTTGTCCCTTGATGACTCCAATGATTACGATAAGGTGAAGAAGGTAGTGCTCATGGCTTACCAGTTGTGTCTGGCTCCTGGAGACAGACACAAAGCAGTGAAAACTGTGATATCCGAAGCTGGAATTCATATAAGTTGGCATAAAATACACGAATATTCAAATGAAGAATAAACATTGTCAAAAATAGAGAGAATAGAAATAGAGAACATGGGACAAAGACAAATTAAAACAGTATACTAAGATCAGGATCAGGATCAGTGAAATTGGGGTTATGGGGCATAGATAAATCTAGGAAGAACAAGTAAATCTAGCAAGAACAGGTAAATCTAGCAAGAACAATGGAGTCAAGGTAGTGGTAGGATGAACCAGAGGTGGACTGACTGGGTCCAGAGCAGCATTGGAGAGGTGCGGTCAAGGCAATCAGAGAGAGGAGGGGCAGAAACAGGGGAGCGCACCTCATCAAGGGCAGCATCCAAGAGAGAATTGAGGGCCAAGGGAATTTCTATATTTGGGACAGAGGACTTAATCACCGAAATGGGAGGGGGATTCAGGGATAGAGTCGGAGTCGGAAGGTGAGGAAGAGATTGATGCCTTCTTACCTGCTGGGGAGGAAGTAGAGGAGCAAGGCTTATGTTTCTGATATAGACAGGTGTGCCAGCAGCATCGTACTGGGCAACAGCCATTGCAGTCTCAACTGGAGAAGGAGAAAAGGAGCAGTCAATAAAGTCAGTCAGGTGCAGTCACAAGTCAGTCAGGTGCAGTCACAGTGAGAGGTTGTGTTAGCTGGAGCTCCGATTGTTGTAGCATTATTATTGCAATAATAGAAGGATTAGTGAAGGATTTGGTGAGTCTGGTTGGAGCTCTGAGAGCAGAGATAGATTCCCTGCGGGAGGAGGTACGACGGCTGAGACTTCGGGAGGAAACGAAGGAGGAGACCAGTGTTGACGGGACCTCATCGTGGGGAGTCGTGAAAGACAGGGGTCTTAAGAAGACCTTGACAAGGCCACCTACAGACGCCCTAAGGACAGCAAACTCATTTGCCGTGTTGGAGGACGAGTGCTGTGGTGAGCCTGCAGTTCACTCGGAATGGAAACCAGCGAGGAGCGGCGGAGCGCAGGCCCCTCAGGCTGCTCAGAAAGTTAAGGAGGTACCGAAGCGAATTTTGGTTGTGGGAGATTCCCAGGTGAGGTATTTAGACAGAACGTTTTGTGCCAGAGATAGGGGGAACAGATTAAGGGTTGGCTATCCGGGAGCTGGAATTGCCGATATTGTTGGAAACATGAATGATATTATGACGGGAAATGGGAACAAATCCATTATTTGTATTAGTGCAGGGGGTAATGATGTTGGGCGAGTTAGGAGTGAGGAACTAATACAGAGATTCAGGACAGCCATAGAATTAGTTAGGAGCAAGGGAGGAATCCCGATCATATGTGGCATTCTTCTAAGAAAGGGAGTGGGAAATGAATGGATGTCGAGGGCACTTGGTGTCAATGGCCGGCTGGAAAGATATTGCAAATCAAATGCAATATCTTTCATAGACAACTGGGAACACTTCTATGGAAGAAATGAAATGTATGCTCATGATGGGGTGCATCTATCGAGGGCTGGGGTTGTTGCTGTTGCGAACTCGTTGGAACCAGTGGTTAGAGGTGTTTGTTTGGGTTTAAACTGTTAGTAGATAGTGGTATGGGAATTGATTTGGAGGAAGGAGGTAATAAAAGTATGTGTTCGTGGGAGAAAAGAATTGGCAAAATGATCAGGGAAAGAAAAAGGCCTCAAAATAACAATTCACTTAGGGTATATTACACTAACAGCATAAGTCTAACAAATAAAATTAACGAATTAAATGCTCCTGTCTGCACAGAACAAATAGATATTATTGCACTTACCGAAACGTGGATGAATGTAGAAAATAGAGAACTATTAGCTGAATATCAAATAAATGGATTTAAACTATTTCACACAGATAGATATATTAGACGAGGAGGGGGAGTAGCCATATATGTTAGGGAAAATTTGAAATGTAGTCTCAAAGAGGGAATCAAAACTGAGCCACACACAGAAACTATTTGGATAGAATTAAACGAAAAAGCAAATAATATTATAAAAGGAGTTATATATAGGCCACCAAATTTAGACAGAATGGAAGCAAAGCATCTATGGGATGAAATATCTAGAGCATCTAGATCTAACAGTATTTATGTCATGGGTGACTTTAATTTTAGTGGAATAAACTGGGTGAACAAAACAGGGAATAGTGAAGCAGAAGATTTTCTAGAATTAATTGACTATTGCTTTCTTACGCAAAACATTAAGGAACCAACGTGGGAAAATAATATTTTAGATTTAGTGTTAACTAACAGGGAAACACAAATTAATGACATCGAAGTAGGGAGTGAGCTAGGGAACAGTGATCACAAAGTAATCAGATTTAGCATAGAATGGAATAGACCTGTAGGAGAAAATTCTGTTAAAGTGCCAGATTTTCAAAAAGCTGATTTTATTAGCCTAAGAATTTTTTTTGGGTCAAATAGATTGGAAAGTCTTGGGTATGGGGTGTGGGCCGGTCTTGGAGCGAGACATGAACCCAGCGATAGGTGACGTAAAAGGGAATTTCGATGTGGATTTAATATATAACTTATTTAGGAATATTCTAAACAAAGCACAGGAACGTAGTATACCATACAAATTGAATAGATCGAATACTAATGACCCAAAGTGGATAACAAATAATTTAAAGAACCTTATAGGGAAAAAGAGAGCTTGTTACAAAAGGATTAAGAATGGGGAAGTCAGTTTAGAACAGGAATTCATGCAACTGGTTAGAAATGTTTAAAAAGAGATTAGGAAAGCAAAAAGAAACTATGAAGTTCGCATAGCAGAGCAAGCAAAGTCAAATCCTAAAGGGTTTTTTCAGTTATATCGAACTAAGACTAGGGAAAGGATAGGTCCATTAAAATCTGAGACAGGTCAAATAACGGATAATGACAAGGAGATGAGTAGTATTTTTACCAATATTTTATATCTGTATTTACTAAAGAAGAACTTAACAATATGCCTTCAGCCGAACATGTCTATGTGGGTGGGGATGAGGACAGGTTAACTAGTTTAGCAGTTACCAGGGAGGATGTAATTAAACAATTAGAAAAACTAAAACCAAACAAATCCCCAGGGCCGGATGAAGTGTTTGCCAGGGTGCTTAAAGAATGCAAAGAGGAGCTTTCTGAGCCACTGTCTACCATATTTAATAAATCAATAGAGTCAGGCAGAGTGCCAGAGTCATGGAAGGTAGCTAATGTGGTACCAATTTTTAAGAAAGGAGATAGATCACTTGTGTCAAACTATCGGCCAATTAGCCTAACGTCTATTGTGGGAAAGTTACTTGAATCAATAATTGCAAATACAATTCATCTCCATCTTGAAAAACATAAATTAATAAATGAGTCGCAACATGGTTTTACAAATGGCCGTTCATGTTTAACAAATTTGCTAACTTTTTATTCCAGCATAGTTGAGGCAGTTGATAGTGGTAAGGATTGTGATGTTGTGTACCTTGACTTTAGCAAAGCTTTTGATACAGTGCCACATGAAAGACTAATTAAAAAATAGAAGCTCATGGTATTGGGGGTGCTATATTAAGTGTGATTAGGTCATGGCTATTCCATAGGAAACAGAGAGTTAGTATAAATGGGGTTAAGTCACAGTGGGATAATGTTGTTAGTGGAGTACCTCAGGGCTCTGTCCTGGATCCTCTGTTGTTTATAATATATATAAATGATTTAGATTTAGGTTTGAGTAGCAACATTTGCAAATTTGCCGATTATACGAAAATCGGTAGGGAAATTAATTCGGAGGAGGACTCACTATGACTTCAAGTTGATCTAGATAGGGTTCTGAAATGGTCAAAGGATTGGCAAATGCAGTTTAATGCTGATAAATGTAAAGTTCTGAGGCTAGGTAATGATGATAGAGTTACAAGCTAGATGGTGTTGAGATTGCGAAAGGGATCTGGGAGTTATGATCAGTAAGAATTTAAAACAAAAGGATCAATGCATGAATGTTCGTAATAAGGCGAATAAAACACTGGGATTTATTAATCGAAGCGTTAGTAACAAGACACCTGGTGTGGTTCTTAAGCTATATCTTGCTCTAGTTAGGCCCCATTTAGATTATGCAGTTCAGTTTTGGTCGCCGTATTATAGAATGGATATAAATTCACTTGAATGTGTCCAATGTAGGATGACTAAGTTAATTCCCCAAATTAGAAATCTTTCATATGAAGAAAGATTAACAAAAATTAAGTTGCATTCACTGGAAAGGCGAAGAGTGAGGGGTGACATGATAGAGGTTATCAAGTGGATGAATGGACATAACAGGGGGGATATTAATAGGGTATTAAAAATATCAACACAAGACAGAACACGAAACAATGGGTATAAATTTGATTAAGTTTAAATTTAGGACAGACTTGGGTAAATACTGGTTCAGTATCAGGGTTGTTGATTTGTGGAACCAATTGCCGCGTAATGTCGTGGATGTGGGGTCCCTCGATTGTTTCAAGCGCGGGTTGGACAAGTATATGAGTGGGATTGGATGGTTATAGATAGGAGCTGCCTCGTTTGGGCCAATAGGCCTTCTGCAGTTGCCTTTGTTCTTATGTTCTTAATATGAAGATTGCTGGGAGGAGGGACAACGACCTGGATGGACAGGTGGTGTGGAGGGCCAAAAAACAAGAGGGGAGGGCCGAGAAGGAAAAGAGGGCACAGGAGAAAGGGAAGACTGGAAAGGAAGGAAGGAAGGAAGGAAGGAAGGAAGGAAGGAAGGAAGGAAGGAAGGAAGGAAGGAAGGAAGGAAGGAAGGAAGGAAGGAAGGAAGGAAAGAAGGAAGGGAGGGAAGGGAGACACCAGACAGAGAACCAGGAGGAAGACCCTCTGGCCCAGAATTCAGTAGAGCAGGTGAGGTGGTGGTGGTGGTGGTGTCCAGGTCCATGGCCTGGAAACGGTTGCAAAACTGAGATAGGGAGTGGGAGAGGGCGACAAGTGGAACGCAATATACGAGTATAAGACATGCCAGAGGAAGATAAAAGATGGCGTACTTGGCGTCTCACCTCAAGAAAAGATAAATGATTCTGATGTTTCAAATTGAGGAAGGCTTCCTCAAATTTGTATTGCACACATGTGCGAGAGAAGGTAGGGTGGGAATCACTGCAACTGATGCAGTGAGCTTGGGAAGAAGAGCACTGTCTTATAATGACCTGAGTATCCACACAAGGGGCATCAGAGACCACTTGTGCATTTGAAGCGATCATGCCCAAATTTCCAGCACCTATTGCAGAGGGGAGGAGAACAGATGCTACTTCAGGAGCATCTGGCACCAGCAAGAATTACGGAAGACAGAAGGGACCTACTATCAGAAGTGATCTTCATTACGCAAAGAGACTGGCCAGGATGACCACGAGGGAGGTCGAGTAACATATCAATCTGGAGCATTGAATGGCCTTGGGTTTCAAGGATATGTTTACTATCCTTCTGGCAATCTATTGGGGCAATATATATATATATATATATATATATATATATATATATATATATATATATATATATATATATATATATATATATATATATTTGCAAACAAGCCTGAATGGTCCCCAGGACTATATACAACTGAAAAATCACACCCCAGAAGTGACTCGAACCCATACTGCCAGGAGCAACGCAACTGGTATGTACAGGGATGCCTTAATCCGCTTGACCATCACGACCGGACAAAAGGAAGTGATAGCCTAAGCTATTTGAACCACTTCCCCGCCGGCACTCGAATAGTAATCTTGGGCATAGCATTTTATCAAATCACCTCATTCTTTGGGGCAACACGTGAGGAACACAAATGCAAACAAGCCTGAATGGTCCCCAGGACTATATACAACTGAAAACTCACACCCCAGAAGTGACTCAAACCCATACTGCACGGAGCAACGCAACTGGTATGTACAGGGACGCCTTAATCCGCTTGACCATCACGACCGGACAAAAGGAAGTGATAGCCTAAGCTATTTGAACCACTTCCCCGCCGGCACTCGGATAGTAATCTTGGGCATAGCATTTTATCAAATCACCTCATTCTTTGGGGCAACACGTGAGGAACACAAATGCAAACAAGCCTGAATGGTCCCCAGGACTATATGCAACTGAAAACTTACACCCCAGAAGTGACTCGAACCCATACTGCCAGGAGCAATGCAACTGGTATGTACAGGGACGCCTTAATCCGCTTGACCATCACGACCGGACAAAAGGAAGTGATAGCCTAAGCTATTTGAACCACTTCCCCGCCGGCACTCGGATAGTAATCTTGGGCATAGCATTTTATCAAATCACCTCATTCTTTGGGGCAACACGTGAGGAACACAAATGCAAACAAGCCTGAATGGTCCCCAGGACTATATACAACTGAAAACTCACACCCCAGAAGTGACTCGAACCCATACTGCCAGGAGCAACGCAACTGGTCCGGTCGTGATGGTCAAGCGGATTAAGGCGTCCCTGTACATTCCAGTTGCGTTGCTCCTGGCAGTATGGGTTCGAGTCACTTCTGGGGTGTGAGTTTTCAGTTGTATATAGTCCTGGGGCCACTCAGGCTTGTTTGCATTTGTGTTCCTCACGTGTTGCCCCAAAGAATGAGGTGATTTGATAAAATGCTATGCCCAAGATTACTATCCGAGTGCCGGCGGGGAAGTGGTTCAAATAGCTTAGGCTATCACTTCCTTTTGTCCGGTCGTGATGGTCAAGCGGATTAAGGCGTCCCTATACATACCAGTTGCGTTGCTCCTGGCAGTATGGGTTCGAGTCACTTCTGGGGTGTGAGTTTTCAGTTATATATATATTTTTTTTTTTAAATATAGAACGGAGTACCACCTCTAGCTGGAAGAAGGGGGACCCATAGCCTAGGAGGAAACCACACATAACGCATTAGAGGGAATGTTTAGATCCCCTCCAATACAGTTTCTGTGTGCTCTTCTCCTACCACCCCCTTCCTTTTTTATTTTTTGTGCTTTAATATGCATTTGATGGTTACAAGATATACATGGGTTGATACAAAAAAATTATATATATATATATATATATATATATATATATATATATATATATATAAATATATATATATATATATATATATATATATATATATATATCAATCTTTGGACAACACCCACCAGTGGGACTCGAACCCAGAAAGCACAACTACCTTCCAGTAGCTGGCATAACTAGTATGCTTTAACCCACTACGCCATCAGACCTTACAAAGAAGTAGATAGTTCGAGATATATATCTCAAACATCTCCACCTCCCGAAGGCACCAGATGAGTGAGGGGTCAGTCTGCATTTTTCGTCAAGCCACTGTCAATGTGAGAGAACTCGTGTCCAGCTTATAAGCCTATACTTGCATAAACCACAAGTGAAGAATAACAATCTTTGGACAACACCCACCAGTGGGACTCGAACCCAGAAAGCACAACTACCTTCCAGTAGCTGGCATAACTAGTATGCTTTAACCCACTACGCCATCAGACCTTACAAAGAAGTAGATAGTTCGAGATATATATCTCAAACATCTCCACCTCCCGAAGGCACCAGATGAGTGAGGGGTCAGTCTGCATTTTTCGTCAAGCCACTGTCAATGTGAGAGAACTCGTGTCCAGCTTATAAGCCTATACTTGCATAAACCACAAGTGAAGAATAACAATCTTTGGACAACACCCACCAGTGGGACTCGAACCCAGAAAGCACAACTACCTTCCAGTAGCTGGCATAACTAGTATGCTTTAACCCACTACGCCATCAGACCTTACAAAGAAGTAGATAGTTCGAGATATATATCTCAAACATCTCCACCTCCCGAAGGCACCAGATGAGTGAGGGGTCAGTCTGCATTTTTCGTCAAGCCACTGTCAATGTGAGAGAACTCGTGTCCAGCTTATAAGCCTATACTTGCATAAACCACAAGTGAAGAATAACAATCTTTGGACAACACCCACCAGTGGGACTCGAACCCAGAAAGCACAACTACCTTCCAGTAGCTGGCATAACTAGTATGCTTTAACCCACTACGCCATCAGACCTTACAAAGAAGTAGATAGTTCGAGATATATATCTCAAACATCTCCACCTCCCGAAGGCACCAGATGAGTGAGGGGTCAGTCTGCATTTTTCGTCAAGCCACTGTCAATGTGAGAGAACTCGTGTCCAGCTTATAAGCCTATACTTGCATAAACCACAAGTGAAGAATAACAATCTTTGGACAACACCCACCAGTGGGACTCGAACCCAGAAAGCACAACTACCTTCCAGTAGCTGGCATAACTAGTATGCTTTAACCCACTACGCCATCAGACCTTACAAAGAAGTAGATAGTTCGAGATATATATCTCAAACATCTCCACCTCCCGAAGGCACCAGATGAGTGAGGGGTCAGTCTGCATTTTTCGTCAAGCCACTGTCAATGTGAGAGAACTCGTGTCCAGCTTATAAGCCTATACTTGCATAAACCACAAGTGAAGAATAACAATCTTTGGACAACACCCACCAGTGGGACTCGAACCCAGAAAGCACAACTACCTTCCAGTAGCTGGCATAACTAGTATGCTTTAACCCACTACGCCATCAGACCTTACAAAGAAGTAGATAGTTCGAGATATATATCTCAAACATCTCCACCTCCCGAAGGCACCAGATGAGTGAGGGGTCAGTCTGCATTTTTCGTCAAGCCACTGTCAATGTGAGAGAACTCGTGTCCAGCTTATAAGCCTATACTTGCATAAACCACAAGTGAAGAATAACAATCTTTGGACAACACCCACCAGTGGGACTCGAACCCAGAAAGCACAACTACCTTCCAGTAGCTGGCATAACTAGTATGCTTTAACCCACTACGCCATCAGACCTTACAAAGAAGTAGATAGTTCGAGATATATATCTCAAACATCTCCACCTCCCGAAGGCACCAGATGAGTGAGGGGTCAGTCTGCATTTTTCGTCAAGCCACTGTCAATGTGAGAGAACTCGTGTCCAGCTTATAAGCCTATACTTGCATAAACCACAAGTGAAGAATAACAATCTTTGGACAACACCCACCAGTGGGACTCGAACCCAGAAAGCACAACTACCTTCCAGTAGCTGGCATAACTAGTATGCTTTAACCCACTACGCCATCAGACCTTACAAAGAAGTAGATAGTTCGAGATATATATCTCAAACATCTCCACCTCCCGAAGGCACCAGATGAGTGAGGGGTCAGTCTGCATTTTTCGTCAAGCCACTGTCAATGTGAGAGAACTCGTGTCCAGCTTATAAGCCTATACTTGCATAAACCACAAGTGAAGAATAACAATCTTTGGACAACACCCACCAGTGGGACTCGAACCCAGAAAGCACAACTACCTTCCAGTAGCTGGCATAACTAGTATGCTTTAACCCACTACGCCATCAGACCTTACAAAGAAGTAGATAGTTCGAGATATATATCTCAAACATCTCCACCTCCCGAAAGCACCAGATGAGTGAGGGGTCAGTCTGCATTTTTCGTCAAGCCACTGTCAATGTGAGAGAACTCGTGTCCAGCTTATAAGCCTATACTTGCATAAACCACAAGTGAAGAATAACAATCTTTGGACAACACCCACCAGTGGGACTCGAACCCAGAAAGCACAACTACCTTCCAGTAGCTGGCATAACTAGTATGCTTTAACCCACTACGCCATCAGACCTTACAAAGAAGTAGATAGTTCGAGATATATATCTCAAACATCTCCACCTCCCGAAGGCACCAGATGAGTGAGGGGTCAGTCTGCATTTTTCGTCAAGCCACTGTCAATGTGAGAGAACTCGTGTCCAGCTTATAAGCCTATACTTGCATAAACCACAAGTGAAGAATAACAATCTTTGGACAACACCCACCAGTGGGACTCGAACCCAAAAAGCACAACTACCTTCCAGTTCGAGTCCCACTGGTGGGTGTTGTCCAAAGATTGTTATTCTTCACTTGTGGTTTATGCAAGTATAGGCTTATATGCTGGACACGAGTTCTCTCACATTGACAGTGGCTTGACGAAAAATGCAGACTGACCCCTCACTCATCTGGTGCCTTCGGGAGGTGGAGATGTTTGAGATATATATCTCGAACTATCTACTTCTTTGTAAGGTCTGATGGCGTAGTGGGTTAAAGCATACTAGTTATGCCAGCTACTGGAAGGTAGTTGTGCTTTCTGGGTTCGAGTCCCACTGGTGGGTGTTGTCCAAAGATTGTTATTCTTCACTTGTGGTTTATGCAAGTATAGGCTTATTAGCTGGACACGAGTTCTCTCACATTGACAGTGGCTTGACGAAAAATGCAGACTGACCCCTCACTCATCTGGTGCCTTCGGGAGGTGGAGATGTTTGAGATATATATCTCGAACTATCTACTTCTTTGTAAGGTCTGATGGCGTAGTGGGTTAAAGCATACTAGTTATGCCAGCTACTGGAAGGTAGTTGTGCTTTCTGGGTTCGAGTCCCACTGGTGGGTGTTGTCCAAAGATTGTTATTCTTCACTTGTGGTTTATGCAAGTATAGGCTTATAAGCTGGACACGAGTTCTCTCACATTGACAGTGGCTTGACGAAAAATGCAGACTGACCCCTCACTCATCTGGTGCCTTCGGGAGGTGGAGATGTTTGAGATATATATCTCGAACTATCTACTTCTTTGTAAGGTCTGATGGCGTAGTGGGTTAAAGCATACTAGTTATGCCAGCTACTGGAAGGTAGTTGTGCTTTCTGGGTTCGAGTCCCACTGGTGGGTGTTGTCCAAAGATTGTTATTCTTCACTTGTGGTTTATGCAAGTATAGGCTTATAAGCTGGACACGAGTTCTCTCACATTGACAGTGGCTTGACGAAAAATGCAGACTGACCCCTCACTCATCTGGTGCCTTCGGGAGGTGGAGATGTTTGAGATATATATCTCGAACTATCTACTTCTTTGTAAGGTCTGATGGCGTAGTGGGTTAAAGCATACTAGTTATGCCAGCTACTGGAAGGTAGTTGTGCTTTCTGGGTTCGAGTCCCACTGGTGGGTGTTGTCCAAAGATTGTTATTCTTCACTTGTGGTTTATGCAAGTATAGGCTTATAAGCTGGACACGAGTTCTCTCACATTGACAGTGGCTTGACGAAAAATGCAGACTGACCCCTCACTCATCTGGTGCCTTCGGGAGGTGGAGATGTTTGAGATATATATCTCGAACTATCTACTTCTTTGTAAGGTCTGATGGCGTAGTGGGTTAAAGCATACTAGTTATGCCAGCTACTGGAAGGTAGTTGTGCTTTCTGGGTTCGAGTCCCACTGGTGGGTGTTGTCCAAAGATTGTTATTCTTCACTTGTGGTTTATGCAAGTATAGGCTTATAAGCTGGACACGAGTTCTCTCACATTGACAGTGGCTTGACGAAAAATGCAGACTGACCCCTCACTCATCTGGTGCCTTCGGGAGGTGGAGATGTTTGAGATATATATCTCGAACTATCTACTTCTTTGTAAGGTCTGATGGCGTAGTGGGTTAAAGCATACTAGTTATGCCAGCTACTGGAAGGTAGTTGTGCTTTCTGGGTTCGAGTCCCACTGGTGGGTGTTGTCCAGAGATTGTTATTCTTCACTTGTGGTTTATGCAAGTATAGGCTTATAAGCTGGACACGAGTTCTCTCACATTGACAGTGGCTTGACGAAAAATGCAGACTGACCCCTCACTCATCTGGTGCCTTCGGGAGGTGGAGATGTTTGAGATATATATCTCGAACTATCTACTTCTTTGTAAGGTCTGATGGCGTAGTGGGTTAAAGCATACTAGTTATGCCAGCTACTGGAAGGTAGTTGTGCTTTCTGGGTTCGAGTCCCACTGGTGGGTGTTGTCCAAAGATTGTTATTCTTCACTTGTGGTTTATGCAAGTATAGGCTTATAAGCTGGACACGAGTTCTCTCACATTGACAGTGGCTTGACGAAAAATGCAGACTGACCCCTCACTCATCTGGTGCCTTCGGGAGGTGGAGATGTTTGAGATATATATCTCGAACTATCTACTTCTTTGTAAGGTCTGATGGCGTAGTGGGTTAAAGCATACTAGTTATGCCAGCTACTGGAAGGTAGTTGTGCTTTCTGGGTTCGAGTCCCACTGGTGGGTGTTGTCCAAAGATTGTTATTCTTCACTTGTGGTTTATGCAAGTATAGGCTTATAAGCTGGACACGAGTTCTCTCACATTGACAGTGGCTTGACGAAAAATGCAGACTGACCCCTCACTCATCTGGTGCCTTCGGGAGGTGGAGATGTTTGAGATATATATCTCGAACTATCTACTTCTTTGTAAGGTCTGATGGCGTAGTGGGTTAAAGCATACTAGTTATGCCAGCTACTGGAAGGTAGTTGTGCTTTCTGGGTTCGAGTCCCACTGGTGGGTGTTGTCCAAAGATTGTTATTCTTCACTTGTGGTTTATGCAAGTATAGGCTTATAAGCTGGACACGAGTTCTCTCACATTGACAGTGGCTTGACGAAAAATGCAGACTGACCCCTCACTCATCTGGTGCCTTCGGGAGGTGGAGATGTTTGAGATATATATCTCGAACTATCTACTTCTTTGTAAGGTCTGATGGCGTAGTGGGTTAAAGCATACTAGTTATGCCAGCTACTGGAAGGTAGTTGTGCTTTCTGGGTTCGAGTCCCACTGGTGGGTGTTGTCCAAAGATTGTTATTCTTCACTTGTGGTTTATGCAAGTATAGGCTTATAAGCTGGACACGAGTTCTCTCACATTGACAGTGGCTTGACGAAAAATGCAGACTGACCCCTCACTCATCTGGTGCCTTCGGGAGGTGGAGATGTTTGAGATATATATCTCGAACTATCTACTTCTTTGTAAGGTCTGATGGCGTAGTGGGTTAAAGCATACTAGTTATGCCAGCTACTGGAAGGTAGTTGTGCTTTCTGGGTTCGAGTCCCACTGGTGGGTGTTGTCCAAAGATTGTTATTCTTCACTTGTGGTTTATGCAAGTATTGGCTTATAAGCTGGACACGAGTTCTCTCACATTGACAGTGGCTTGACGAAAAATGCAGACTGACCCCTCACTCATCTGGTGCCTTCGGGAGGTGGAGATGTTTGAGATATATATCTCGAACTATCTACTTCTTTGTAAGGTCTGATGGCGTAGTGGGTTAAAGCATACTAGTTATGCCAGCTACTGGAAGGTAGTTGTGCTTTCTGGGTTCGAGTCCCACTGGTGGGTGTTGTCCAAAGATTGTTATTCTTCACTTGTGGTTTATGCAAGTATAGGCTTATAAGCTGGACACGAGTTCTCTCACATTGACAGTGGCTTGACGAAAAATGCAGACTGACCCCTCACTCATCTGGTGCCTTCGGGAGGTGGAGATGTTTGAGATATATATCTCGAACTATCTACTTCTTTGTAAGGTCTGATGGCGTAGTGGGTTAAAGCATACTAGTTATGCCAGCTACTGGAAGGTAGTTGTGCTTTCTGGGTTCGAGTCCCACTGGTGGGTGTTGTCCAAAGATTGTTATTCTTCACTTGTGGTTTATGCAAGTATAGGCTTATAAGCTGGACACGAGTTCTCTCACATTGACAGTGGCTTGACGAAAAATGCAGACTGACCCCTCACTCATCTGGTGCCTTCGGGAGGTGGAGATGTTTGAGATATATATCTCGAACTATCTACTTCTTTGTAAGGTCTGATGGCGTAGTGGGTTAAAGCATACTAGTTATGCCAGCTACTGGAAGGCAGTTGTGCTTTCTGGGTTCGAGTCCCACTGGTGGGTGTTGTCCAAAGATTGTTATTCTTCACTTGTAGTTTATGCAAGTATAGGCTTATAAGCTGGACACGAGTTCTCTCACATTGACAGTGGCTTGACGAAAAATGCAGACTGACCCCTCACTCATCTGGTGCCTTCGGGAGGTGGAGATGTTTGAGATATATATCTCGAACTATCTACTTCTTTGTAAGGTCTGATGGCGTAGTGGGTTAAAGCATACTAGTTATGCCAGCTACTGGAAGGTAGTTGTGCTTTCTGGGTTCGAGTCCCACTGGTGGGTGTTGTCCAAAGATTGTTATTCTTCACTTGTGGTTTATGCAAGTATAGGCTTATAAGCTGGACACGAGTTCTCTCACATTGACAGTGGCTTGACGAAAAATGCAGACTGACCCCTCACTCATCTGGTGCCTTCGGGAGGTGGAGATGTTTGAGATATATATCTCGAACTATCTACTTCTTTGTAAGGTCTGATGGCGTAGTGGGTTAAAGCATACTAGTTATGCCAGCTACTGGAAGGTAGTTGTGCTTTCTGGGTTCGAGTCCCACTGGTGGGTGTTGTCCAAAGATTGTTATTCTTCACTTGTGGTTTATGCAAGTATAGGCTTATAAGCTGGACACGAGTTCTCTCACATTGACAGTGGCTTGACGAAAAATGCAGACTGACCCCTCACTCATCTGGTGCCTTCGGGAGGTGGAGATGTTTGAGATATATATCTCGAACTATCTACTTCTTTGTAAGGTCTGATGGCGTAGTGGGTTAAAGCATACTAGTTATGCCAGCTACTGGAAGGTAGTTGTGCTTTCTGGGTTCGAGTCCCACTGGTGGGTGTTGTCCAAAGATTGTTATTCTTCACTTGTGGTTTATGCAAGTATAGGCTTATAAGCTGGACACGAGTTCTCTCACATTGACAGTGGCTTGACGAAAAATGCAGACTGACCCCTCACTCATCTGGTGCCTTCGGGAGGTGGAGATGTTTGAGATATATATCTCGAACTATCTACTTCTTTGTAAGGTCTGATGGCGTAGTGGGTTAAAGCATACTAGTTATGCCAGCTACTGGAAGGTAGTTGTGCTTTCTGGGTTCGAGTCCCACTGGTGGGTGTTGTCCAAAGATTGTTATTCTTCACTTGTGGTTTATGCAAGTATAGGCTTATAAGCTGGACACGAGTTCTCTCACATTGACAGTGGCTTGACGAAAAATGCAGACTGACCCCTCACTCATCTGGTGCCTTCGGAAGGTGGAGATGTTTGAGATATATATCTCGAACTATCTACTTCTTTGTAAGGTCTGATGGCGTAGTGGGTTAAAGCATACTAGTTATGCCAGCTACTGGAAGGTAGTTGTGCTTTCTGGGTTCGAGTCCCACTGGTGGGTGTTGTCCAAAGATTGTTATTCTTCACTTGTGGTTTATGCAAGTATAGGCTTATAAGCTGGACACGAGTTCTCTCACATTGACAGTGGCTTGACGAAAAATGCAGACTGACCCCTCACTCATCTGGTGCCTTCGGGAGGTGGAGATGTTTGAGATATATATCTCGAACTATCTACTTCTTTGTAAGGTCTGATGGCGTAGTGGGTTAAAGCATACTAGTTATGCCAGCAACTGGAAGGTAGTTGTGCTTTCTGGGTTCGAGTCCCACTGGTGGGTGTTGTCCAAAGATTGTTATTCTTCACTTGTGGTTTATGCAAGTATAGGCTTATAAGCTGGACACGAGTTCTCTCACATTGACAGTGGCTTGACGAAAAATGCAGACTGACCCCTCACTCATCTGGTGCCTTCGGGAGGTGGAGATGTTTGAGATATATATCTCGAACTATCTACTTCTTTGTAAGGTCTGATGGCGTAGTGGGTTAAAGCATACTAGTTATGCCAGCTACTGGAAGGTAGTTGTGCTTTCTGGGTTCGAGTCCCACTGGTGGGTGTTGTCCAAAGATTGTTATTCTTCACTTGTGGTTTATGCAAGTATAGGCTTATAAGCTGGACACGAGTTCTCTCACATTGACAGTGGCTTGACGAAAAATGCAGACTGACCCCTCACTCATCTGGTGCCTTCGGGAGGTGGAGATGTTTGAGATATATATCTCGAACTATCTACTTCTTTGTAAGGTCTGATGGCGTAGTGGGTTAAAGCATACTAGTTATGCCAGCTACTGGAAGGTAGTTGTGCTTTCTGGGTTCGAGTCCCACTGGTGGGTGTTGTCCAAAGATTGTTATTCTTCACTTGTGGTTTATGCAAGTATAGGCTTATAAGCTGGACACGAGTTCTCTCACATTGACAGTGGCTTGACGAAAAATGCAGACTGACCCCTCACTCATCTGGTGCCTTCGGGAGGTGGAGATGTTTGAGATATATATCTCGAACTATCTACTTCTTTGTAAGGTCTGATGGCGTAGTGGGTTAAAGCATACTAGTTATGCCAGCTACTGGAAGGTAGTTGTGCTTTCTGGGTTCGAGTCCCACTGGTGGGTGTTGTCCAAAGATTGTTATTCTTCACTTGTGGTTTATGCAAGTATAGGCTTATAAGCTGGACACGAGTTCTCTCACATTGACAGTGGCTTGACGAAAAATGCAGACTGACCCCTCACTCATCTGGTGCCTTCGGGAGGTGGAGATGTTTGAGATATATATCTCGAACTATCTACTTCTTTGTAAGGTCTGATGGCGTAGTGGGTTAAAGCATACTAGTTATGCAAGCTACTGGAAGGTAGTTGTGCTTTCTGGGTTCGAGTCCCACTGGTGGGTGTTGTCCAAAGATTGTTATTCTTCACTTGTAGTTTATGCAAGTATAGGCTTATAAGCTGGACACGAGTTCTCTCACATTGACAGTGGCTTGACGAAAAATGCAGACTGACCCCTCACTCATCTGGTGCCTTCGGGAGGTGGAGATGTTTGAGATATATATCTCGAACTATCTACTTCTTTGTAAGGTCTGATGGCGTAGTGGGTTAAAGCATACTAGTTATGCCAGCTACTGGAAGGTAGTTGTGCTTTCTGGGTTCGAGTCCCACTGGTGGGTGTTGTCCAAAGATTGTTATTCTTCACTTGTGGTTTATGCAAGTATAGGCTTATAAGCTGGACACGAGTTCTCTCACATTGACAGTGGCTTGACGAAAAATGCAGACTGACCCCTCACTCATCTGGTGCCTTCGGGAGGTGGAGATGTTTGAGATATATATCTCGAACTATCTACTTCTTTGTAAGGTCTGATGGCGTAGTGGGTTAAAGCATACTAGTTATGCCAGCTACTGGAAGGTAGTTGTGCTTTCTGGGTTCGAGTCCCACTGGTGGGTGTTGTCCAAAGATTGTTATTCTTCACTTGTGGTTTATGCAAGTATAGGCTTATAAGCTGGACACGAGTTCTCTCACATTGACAGTGGCTTGACGAAAAATGCAGACTGACCCCTCACTCATCTGGTGCCTTCGGGAGGTGGAGATGTTTGAGATATATATCTCGAACTATCTACTTCTTTGTAAGGTCTGATGGCGTAGTGGGTTAAAGCATACTAGTTATGCCAGCTACTGGAAGGTAGTTGTGCTTTCTGGGTTCGAGTCCCACTGGTGGGTGTTGTCCAAAGATTGTTATTCTTCACTTGTGGTTTATGCAAGTATAGGCTTATAAGCTGGACACGAGTTCTCTCACATTGACAGTGGCTTGACGAAAAATGCAGACTGACCCCTCACTCATCTGGTGCCTTCGGGAGGTGGAGATGTTTGAGATATATATCTCGAACTATCTACTTCTTTGTAAGGTCTGATGGCGTAGTGGGTTAAAGCATACTAGTTATGCCAGCTACTGGAAGGTAGTTGTGCTTTCTGGGTTCGAGTCCCACTGGTGGGTGTTGTCCAAAGATTGTTATTCTTCACTTGTGGTTTATGCAAGTATAGGCTTATAAGCTGGACACGAGTTCTCTCACATTGACAGTGGCTTGACGAAAAATGCAGACTGACCCCTCACTCATCTGGTGCCTTCGGAAGGTGGAGATGTTTGAGATATATATCTCGAACTATCTACTTCTTTGTAAGGTCTGATGGCGTAGTGGGTTAAAGCATACTAGTTATGCCAGCTACTGGAAGGTAGTTGTGCTTTCTGGGTTCGAGTCCCACTGGTGGGTGTTGTCCAAAGATTGTTATTCTTCACTTGTGGTTTATGCAAGTATAGGCTTATAAGCTGGACACGAGTTCTCTCACATTGACAGTGGCTTGACGAAAAATGCAGACTGACCCCTCACTCATCTGGTGCCTTCGGGAGGTGGAGATGTTTGAGATATATATCTCGAACTATCTACTTCTTTGTAAGGTCTGATGGCGTAGTGGGTTAAAGCATACTAGTTATGCCAGCTACTGGAAGGTAGTTGTGCTTTCTGGGTTCGAGTCCCACTGGTGGGTGTTGTCCAAAGATTGTTATTCTTCACTTGTGGTTTATGCAAGTATAGGCTTATAAGCTGGACACGAGTTCTCTCACATTGACAGTGGCTTGACGAAAAATGCAGACTGACCCCTCACTCATCTGGTGCCTTCGGGAGGTGGAGATGTTTGAGATATATATCTCGAACTATCTACTTCTTTGTAAGGTCTGATGGCGTAGTGGGTTAAAGCATACTAGTTATGCCAGCTACTGGAAGGTAGTTGTGCTTTCTGGGTTCGAGTCCCACTGGTGGGTGTTGTCCAAAGATTGTTATTCTTCACTTGTGGTTTATGCAAGTATAGGCTTATAAGCTGGACACGAGTTCTCTCACATTGACAGTGGCTTGACGAAAAATGCAGACTGACCCCTCACTCATCTGGTGCCTTCGGGAGGTGGAGATGTTTGAGATATATATCTCGAACTATCTACTTCTTTGTAAGGTCTGATGGCGTAGTGGGTTAAAGCATACTAGTTATGCCAGCTACTGGAAGGTAGTTGTGCTTTCTGGGTTCGAGTCCCACTGGTGGGTGTTGTCCAAAGATTGTTATTCTTCACTTGTGGTTTATGCAAGTATAGGCTTATAAGCTGGACACGAGTTCTCTCACATTGACAGTGGCTTGACGAAAAATGCAGACTGACCCCTCACTCATCTGGTGCCTTCGGGAGGTGGAGATGTTTGAGATATATATCTCGAACTATCTACTTCTTTGTAAGGTCTGATGGCGTAGTGGGTTAAAGCATACTAGTTATGCCAGCTACTGGAAGGTAGTTGTGCTTTCTGGGTTCGAGTCCCACTGGTGGGTGTTGTCCAAAGATTGTTATTCTTCACTTGTGGTTTATGCAAGTATAGGCTTATAAGCTGGACACGAGTTCTCTCACATTGACAGTGGCTTGACGAAAAATGCAGACTGACCCCTCACTCATCTGGTGCCTTCGGGAGGTGGAGATGTTTGAGATATATATCTCGAACTATCTACTTCTTTGTAAGGTCTGATGGCGTAGTGGGTTAAAGCATACTAGTTATGCCAGCTACTGGAAGGTAGTTGTGCTTTCTGGGTTCGAGTCCCACTGGTGGGTGTTGTCCAAAGATTGTTATTCTTCACTTGTGGTTTATGCAAGTATAGGCTTATAAGCTGGACACGAGTTCTCTCACATTGACAGTGGCTTGACGAAAAATGCAGACTGACCCCTCACTCATCTGGTGCCTTCGGGAGGTGGAGATGTTTGAGATATATATCTCGAACTATCTACTTCTTTGTAAGGTCTGATGGCGTAGTGGGTTAAAGCATACTAGTTATGCCAGCTACTGGAAGGTAGTTGTGCTTTCTGGGTTCGAGTCCCACTGGTGGGTGTTGTCCAAAGATTGTTATTCTTCACTTGTGGTTTATGCAAGTATAGGCTTATATATATATATATATATATATATATATATATATATATATATATATATATATATATATATATACATATATATATATATATATATATATTTTATTAAATATGACCGAAAAAGTAAGATTAATAATTCTAACACAAATTTTCTCGATCTTTCTTAAGTTTCTTTTCACTGTTAATGGTAATTCAAAAATCAATTCTCTAAAATTCATTTTTATTTCTAGTCTGACGCGACACTTGAGCGCGTTTCGTAAAACTTATTACATTTTCAAAGACTTTAGTTTACACACACACACACACAACTTTAACTGAATAGAGCTTAAACATCTTGGAGTTTTTATACCTACATTTGGGTGAGGTGACATGTTACAACAGTTTTGGATGAGGTGAAAATAAACTTTTAACACAAGACAGGACACGAAACAATGGGTATTAAAGGTAGGTAACTGCAGAAGGCCTATTTTTATTGGCCCATATTTCTTGATGCTTCTATATTGGAGCGGAGTCTTGAAGTGGGTAGAATATAGTTGTGCATTAATTGGCTGTTGATTGCTGGTGTTGACTTCTTGATGTGTAGTGCCTCGCAGATGTCAAGCCGCCTGCTATCGCTGTATCTATCGATGATTTCTGTGTTGTTTGCTAAGATTTCTCTGGTGATGGTTTGGTTGTGGGAAGAGACTATATGTTCCTTAATGGAGCCCTGTTGCTTATGTATCGTTAAACGCCTGGAAAGAGATGTTGTTGTCTTGCCTATATACTGAGTTTTTTGAGACTTTTGTTTTGACAGTCCCCAAGAAGGCATTTGAAGGCATAGACGACGTTGGTCTCTTTTAAAGCGTTCTGCTTTGTGTCTGGAGAGAGGCACCCTTCTTGAGCCCGGATGGACACATGTATAAGCAAGTAGATGGGGTCACCATGGGTTCTCCCCTAGGTGTCCTGTTTGCAAACTTCTACATGGGTACCATCGAGCAAAACGTCTTAGTCGACATGAACTTGAAACTGGCCATATACTGCAGGTATGTTGACATTTTTACACAAGTACCTGATGTCAGACATCTGCAGGAGCTGAAGGAGGCATTTGAGCAGAATTCTGTGTTGCGTTTCACTTACGAGATGGAGAAGGATGGGAAGCTAGCTGCTCTTTCTAGATGTAACAGTCATGGAAAGGAGCGGAGTTTTCCACACTGCAGTCTACACTAAGGAAACAAACATAGGAATGTGCCCGAATGCCAACAGTGACTGCCCTGACAGGTACAAGAGGAGTGCTGTTAACGCTTATGTCGACCGTGCTCTCAGCCACAGCTCAGAATGGAAGCAAGTCGACAAAGAACTCTGTAGGGTAAGGCAGGTCCTAGTCAACAACGGCTTCTCCAATGGTTTCGTGGAAGACATCGTAAGAAGGAAAGTGAAATGCCATGCAACCTCTGAAGAGACAACTAACACAACACCCATACCCCCTATTAGACTATTTTACAGAAACTTCTTTTCCACAGCCCATACAACGGAGGAAAGGGTCCTGAAAGATATTGTTAGTAGAAACGTTATCAATACAGACAAAAATCAGAAGATACAAATGACAATTTACTATAAAACCAAAAAAATGGCCAGCCTACTCATGAGAAACTCTCCAGACACAAAGCAGAACGCTTTAAAAGAGACCAACGTCGTCTATGCCTTCAAATGCTTTCTTGGGGACTGTAAGCCTCAAAAAACTCAGTATATAGGCAAGACAACAACATCTCTTTCCAGGCGTTTAACGATGCATAAGCAACAGGGCTCCATTAAGGAACATATAGTCTCTTCCCACAACCAAACCATCACCAGAGAAATCTTAGCAAACAACACAGAAATCATCGATAGATACAGCGATAGCAGGCGGCTTGACATCTGCGAGGCACTACACATTAAGAAGTCAACACCAGCAATCAACAGCCAATTAATGCACAACTATATTCTACCCACTTCAAGACTCCGCTCCAATATAGAAGCATCAAGAAATATGGGCCAATAAAAATAGGCCTTCTGCAGTTACCTACATTTAATACCCATTGTTTCGTGTCCTGTCTTGTGTTAAAAGTTTATTTTCACCTCATCCAAAACTGTTGTAACATGTCACCTCACCCAAATGTAGGTATAAAAACTCAAAGATGTTTAAGCTCTATTCAGTTAAAGTTGTGTGTGTGAGTGTAAACTAAAGTCTTTGAAAATGTAATAAGTTTTACGAAACGCGCTCAAGTGTCACGTCAGACTAGAAATAAAAATGAATTTCGGAGAACTGATTTTTGAATTACCATCAACAGTGAAAAGAAACGTAAGAAAGATCGAGAAAATTCGTGTTAGAATTATTAATCATACTTTTTCGGTCATATTTAATAATATATGTCTACAGGAAAGACTGCTACCAAAATATACTAATATAATTAAATATATATATATATATATATATATATATATATATATATATATATATATATATATATATATATATATATATATATATATATATGTCGTACCTAGTAGCCAGAATGCACTTCTCAGCCTACTATGCAAGGGCCAATTTGCCTAATAAGCCAAGTTTTCATGAATTAATTGTTTTTCGACTACCTAACCTACCTAACCTAACCTAACCTAACGTTTTCGGCCACCTAACCTAACCTAACCTATAGAGATAGGTTAGGTTAGGTTAGGTAGGGTTGGTTAGGTTCGGTCATATATCTACGTTAATTTTAACTCCAATAAAAAAAAATTGACGTCACACATAAAGAAATGGGTAGCTTTATCATTTCATAAGAAAAAAATTAGAGAAAATATATTAATTCAGGAAAACTTGGCTTATTAGGCAAATCAAGCCTTGCATATTAGGCTGAGAAGTGCGTTCTGGCTACTAGGTACGACATATATATATATATATATATATATATATATATATATATATATATATATATATATATATATATATATATATATATATATATATATATATATATATGTCGTACCTAGTAGCCAGAACTCACTTCTCAGCCTACTATGCAAGGCCCGATTTGCCTAATAAGCCAAGTTTTCATGAATTAATTGTTTTTCGGCTACCTAACCTACCTAACCTAACCTAACCTAACTTTTTCGGCTACCTAACCTAACCTAACCTATAAAGATAGGTTAGGTTAGGTTAGGTAGGGTTGGTTAGGTTCGGTCATATATCTACGTTAGTTTTAACTCCAATAAAAAAACATTTACCTCATACATAATGAAATGGGTAGCTTTATCATTTCATAAGAAAAAAATTACAGAAAATATAATAATTCAGGAAAACTTGGCTTATTAGGCAAATCGGGGCTTGCATATTAGGCTGAGAAGTGCGTTCTGGCTACTAGGTACGACATATATATATATAATGTTGTACTTAGTAGCCAGAACGCAGCACTCGGCCTACTATGCAAGGCCCGATTTGCATAATAAGCCAAGTTTTCCTAACATATTTTTTCTATTTTTTTCTTATGAAATGATAAAGCCACCCATTTCATTACGTATGAGTTAATTTGTTAATATTTGACTTAAAACTAATGTAGATATGTAAAACTAATATGACTGAACCTAACCAACCCTACCTAAGCTAACCTAACCTATTTTAACCTAACCTAAACAAACTCAACTACGTCAATAATTCATGTTCTTAATATAATATAATAATAATTCAAATAAACTAACTGCAAACAATTTATTGAAAATAAAGAAAATCACTTGGCCTTTTAGGCAAATCGAGCCTTGCATAGTAGGCCGAGAAGAGTGTTCTGGCTACTAGGTATGACATAAATATACATATATATATATATATATATATATATATATATATATATATATATATATATATATACATATATATATATATATATATATATATATATATATATATATATATATATATATATATATATATATATATATGGTTGTGAGAAGTGATTATAAGGTTCTCCATATAATCTCCATAGAGGCTCCATCAAGGAACATATAATCTCTTCTCACAAAAAAACCATCCCCAGAGAAATCTTAACAACACAGAAATCATTGATAGATACAGCGATAGCAGGAGGCTCGACATCTGCGAGGCACTACACATCAAAAAGTCAACACCAGCAATCAACAGCCAATTAATACACAACTACTGTATGTTCTACCCACTTCAAGACTCCGAACCAATATAGAGGTATAGGTCAATAGGCCGTTTGCAGTTACTTCCATTCTTATGTTCTCTTATCCAAGTTATACCCATTGTTTCATGTTTTGTCTTGTGCTTGTCACAAGTTTGTTCACCCCACTCAAAACTGTTGTACCATATCACCTCACCCAAATGTGAGTATAAGTATGGATGTATAATGCGTGTTTACAGGTTACAATTGTGTGTGTAAACTAGAATCTTTGAAAATGTAATAAGTTATTACGAAACGCGTTCAGGCGTCGCGTCAGACTAGAAATAAAAATGAATTTTAGCGAATTGATTTTTCAATTACCATTCACAGTGAAAAGAAACATAAGAAATATTGAGAAAATTTGTGTTAGATATATTAATCTTACCTTTTTGGTCATATTTAACATTAAATATATATTATAAATATATATTATATATATATATATATATATATATATATATATATATATATATATATATATATATATATATATATATATATATATTTATATATATATATTTATATATATATATATATATATATATATATATATATATATATATATATATATATATATATATATATATATATATATATATATATATATATTTTGTGTAATGACATTTTCAAATAAAATTAGATATATATACACACATACCAAAGGAATAGGGGTGGAAGGAGAAGAAAATATCAAAGTGTTCAGTGAGGATTTATAGAGGATTTTCAATTTATAGATGGTCTCCTTCATGAGGCAAATGCAGTGTTTGCAGCCCTAACAGAAACCCACACA
>NC_091217.1:25886949-25888236 GCF_040958095.1 Procambarus clarkii | reverse complement strand
ACACCCCGTCAGGGCCGTAGGTGGACCTCCCCCACAGGTCAGGCTCGCCCCTAATCAGGAACCTCTCGTCCTCCGGGAGTCAGAGGTTTATAAAGCTATCGTTTCATTTCCCCCGGGCTCCTCAGGAGGCTACACAGGGGTAAGACCTCAACATGTGAAGGAAATGGTGAACCCTGTTCTTGGCCCAGCTGCAGAAGCGCTCCTGACAGAAATCACAACGTTTGTCAACAACTGCCTCGCCGGGTTAATCCCTGATGAAATCAAACCATTCTTCTTTGGTGCATCCCTATGTGCCCTCAAAAAGAAGGGGGAGGAATCAGACCCATTGCCGTTGGTAATACCCTTCGCCGCCTAGTTGCAAGGGCTGCTGTCAGAAGTATCCGAACGGAAGCAGCCACCATGCTGCAACCCAACCAGCTGGGGTTTGGAGTCCCCCAAGGCTGTGAAGCAGCGGCTCATGCTGCACGAGCCTACATTAGCTCTCTTACTGAAGACCAGGCAGTAGTAAAATTAGATTTTAAAAACGCTTTCAACTCGGTCAAAAGGGAAGCAATCCTCACTGCAGTCCAGGAACATTGCCCAAGCATTCTCCCGTTTGTGTCAGCAGGCTACAGCAAAGACTCAACCCTCCTGTTTGGCAAACATGAAGTCACCTCAGCAGAGGGAATTCAACAGGGTGACCCACTTGCACCGTTCCTCTTTTGCATAGCGGTTCGAGAAATTACAACCAGACTGTCCAGCGAGCTCAACATCTGGTTCCTGGATGACGGCACTCTGGCAGGCACACAAGATTCCCTGCTAGAAGACTTACAGCTGGTGAAGACACGGGGGAGTCCATGGGTCTCGTTCTTAGCCCCTCCAAGTGCGAAATTATTGCATCTAGTGAAGTAATCATTAGAGCAGTGAAATCAGTTCTACCAGAAGCCTCAGTCGTTAAACCTACCGACAGCACACTACTCGGAGCACCTCTGGGCCACAATGCCATTGCTGCAGTCCTTGACGAAAAGTTTAGAGACCTAAAGAGGATGGAAGAGAGAATTGGGGACTTGGACTCCCACGATGCCCTCTACCTTCTCACAAAGTGCCTTACCCTGCCCAGGCTAACATACTTCTTAAGGTGTGCACCAACTTTTGGCAACCCACTTCTAAATCAATATGATGAGCTCCTCAGGTCAATATTCAGGAAGGCGCTCAACCTAGATTTAGATGACAGTCAGTGGGACCAAGCAACACTACCAGTGAGATTTGGAGGGATAGGCATACGAAAGGCAACTGAGGTAGCACTTC